>NC_056733.1:1100676347-1100821347 GCF_019279795.1 Protopterus annectens
GGTACATACCAAATGGGGAATTATACTCTATAATGGGTCTAATGAGGGATGAGTACAGTGGGACAATAACCTCCTTTTTTCTGGATGAAAAGCCCTTAGTGATGAGGTGTGCCATGTAGAAGGATTTCCTGACTGTTGTGGTGATGTGGTTATCGAAAGTGAGACCACTGTCCACTTGTGTCCCTAAGTCTCTCATCACACTTTCGATGTTTAGTGTCCTGCCACCTATGTGATAGTTCATGGGTACATGTTTTTTTCCAAAGGGATGACTATACATTTCTTAGCATTAAGCTTGAGCCCATGGCTCTGGCACCAGGCATCTGTTTTTGTAAGGCCCTTTTGTAGAATATCCACATCATTTGGGGATTCTATAATGGCTCCCAGTTTGCAGTCATCTACAAACTTTGTTAGCCAGAGTCCCTTAATGTTGGCCTGTACTTCAGAGAAGTAGATGCCAAACAAGAGTGGTCCCAGGACTGAACCCTGAGGTACTCCACTTGTCACTTGTCTGAAGCTGGATTTGGAGTCGGCTACTTTTACAGTCTGGGTTCTGTCAGTAAGCCAGTTGGCAACCCATCGAGTGACGTAGGGATTTATGCCCAGCTTAGCAAGTTTATCTATGATTCCAGAGTGGGGGATGATGTCGAAGGCCTTGGCGAGGTCCAGATAGGCTGTGTGGATCTCCTTACCCTCGTCCACAGCTCTGGAGACCGATTCAAAGAAGTCAATCAGATTCAGGAAACAAGATCGGCCCTTCACAAACCCAAACTGGATGGGGTCCAGTGTCTAGAGGTTGCCAATGTCTTTGTTTATAAGTTCCATGATAATGCGTTCCATGCCCTTGCAGATCAGGCTTGTCAGACTGATGGGACGGTAGTTCCCGGGATCCAAGGTGGATCCTCCCTTGTGGAGCGGGATAACTGTAGCTGTGCGCCACTCAGTGGGCACAAAGCCTGAGGTGAGGCTATGATTAAACATGACACTTAGGTGGGGTGCCAGTTTATTTTGTAGTTCATGTAGTACACAGCCTGGGATGTCATCTGGTCCCATGGATGCTGTATTCTTAGCTTTGGAGAGTGCTGTTTCTACCTGTGTGGCTGTGCTTATCGGAATTTGGCAATCTTTTGGTATTGAGATGGGCCCTTTAGGGGGTGAGGGAGTGAAGTTGGCACTAAATCGATCTGCCAGGATATTGGCAATATTCTTGGGATCAGTATATTTAAGGCAATTCTGTTGTAGTTCAGAGCAGATCTGAGCATTGCCATTTAGATTCTTGACATAACTATAGAATGCCTTGTGGTTGTCTTTGGAATCTTTGGCAATTTTATTTTCGTAACTAGCTTTTGAAGATTTTATGAGGGATCTCAGCTTCTTACTGAGGCTGGTGAGGGAGTTTTTTGCATCCTAGGATTTTCCTCTTTTCTGCAACAGTTTCTTCCTTCTGTTGTATAGTTTGTTTATAGCAGGGGACCACCAGATTGGCTTCCTTTTTTTGGAGAAGAGCATCTTGGTTCTATTTGGGATGGCACGATTCATGCACGAGTGGATGTGCTCGTACAGTGCCTTAGTGTAGGATTCTGCAGTCGAACTTCCAGATACTGTCTGCGTGGGTGTTGTGAAGTTTGTCACTTCTGACTTGAGTAGCATGAAGTTGGCTTTGGAGAAGTTTTTTAAGGAGGTTTCCTTACTGGGGGGTGGGGTGGGATGTGGATGTCAAGGGTGATTTGCTTATGGTCAGACCTGACCAATGAGGGGGTGACCACCAGGTCTAGGATATTGGAGCCCCTGGTGGGACAATGGATTAGTTGATCCAGGGCGTTGGAATTTATGAATTCCAAGAACCGTTGGGAAAAGGAGTTGGTACCCGAGTAGTTTTCCCAATTAATGGCAGGGTAGTTGAAATCAACTAGTATTAGGGTGTTTGATTGTATCTTAATATTTTCCAGTATGTTTAGGACGTTGTAGTGAGAATCTTGGGGTATGGTGGGGGATCTGTAGCAAGCCACAATTTGGATTGCAGTCTTACCTAGTGTTAGGTGCACCTGGAGAATTTCAGATGCACTCCCTACCCTTACTCATGCATACAACATACAAAAACACACACAAACACTCACTTACTTTCAATTCCAGACACCATACCAGCCAAACACTTCATGTAACGTACTGGAAATGCATAAACACGGATTCAAGATATTCAAATTCATGCTTATGCACTTTGGGTATTCTGAATTTTCTCCTTCATGGTCTCGGAATACTGAAATTCGAGATTTCAGTATTTTGAGATTATGAAGGAAAACCATATATAAGATATATATATATATATATATATATATATATATACACACACACATGTGTGTGTTTTAAACAGTAATTGTGTGCTTTACAAGAACATATGACTATTTGTTGAAACTGACATCATACCTCATCAAGAGACCAAATGCATTTTACACCAGAGAATGATCCCTACAATAATGATACAGTGCATTATTAATCCAAGGTTGCCATTACCTCTGAAGTAAGGGTTATCAACTGTCAGTGAATTTCTCATCTGACAAGCTTAGCTGTTGATGAATTGTGATGTCATTAAGCACTTAGCTGATCACCATTGCAGTGGTATTCAGTCAATAATCATATATCCTCTTTATATCTGCTACAGAAATTACATGCATTACAGTTTTCCTGAAAATAAGCATATGGTAGAACATTTTTCTATGCTTTTTAATGATGTAAATCGTTTCTTTTTACACATTTGTACAAACCTGATTTTGTATGCCAAACATTTAACTGGTTGTAGATTCTAAATCAATATGCATGTAGTTGTAGGCATTTAACCTTTGAGACTTAGGGGGGAGATGATACATCTATCTTATTTGTTACACACATCAGAAATAAGGTGCAGAAGAGTGTGTGCTCCTGGGGATTTACTCCTGCTGCAAAGAACAGTCAAGTGATGTAACAGTATGAAATCTATGCAAACCCTTGTAACCCATGTGATGCAGAGAGTAACTATGAACATGTGATAATCTTCTGCTGTTTATACGGGTCCCTATTAATTATGTGAACGTTTTAAAGTTTGAATGTCATATGCTCGACACCATATGATCGAACTTTAAAAGTTGAAAGGTGAAAAGCAACAGCTCCATACGGTGCAGAATGGGAAAATTTCAATTTTCTGCACTGAAGTTCACTCTCTTATTTATTATATTTAAGTATGGGGCATGTGAGGGGCCTGCTCAGAGCATTAATATAAGTTTTTTTTATATATATTTTTGATGTTTCAAACTTTGCTCATATGTTGTCGAACATGTGAGGTTCGAAGTTTTGAAACTTCGAATATATAACATAGACCCTTTTATACCTACTGTACCATTTTAGCATGCTTCTGTTTGACAACCAGGATAAGAGGCTTAGAAAACTGGCTTGATGGATGGATAGATGGATGGAACATATATCTAGACAGTACAATGTTATGTTACAGAAAAATGTTTGAATTTTTTTAAAATTAGAATATATTAAAACAGAGATGCAAAGAATTTGAATGTTTTCACTGTTGTAACTATAAAGAAGAGTTTTTACTGAATGGTAGTACATTGATGTTTTTATTTTAAACAGTAGTTACTATTTTCAAGACATTATCTTCATTTAATTTATCCATTTAAACTTGATATTTCTAGAAATCTTCAAGCATGCTTCTAATCTGACATGACTACGGTATAGTGCTAAGAATTTTGCCTTAACGTTTACTTTGCCACACCTAGACTTCCTTGATTTTCTTTATAAATTTGAAACTGTTTAATTATAAAAATGTTATTAAATACTTAAACAATCAGAAAGAAACCTTATCAATAACTATATAAAATGTAGTATTTCAAAGATCTTTTTCTGACCATTGGCTATGATTTCTACAGACCAATGATATTATTTTAATGTTCATAGGCTAAGAGATATATGCCCAGATACCTAACAATGTTGATGGCTAATACAGGTTTAACATTCCACAGCTATTAACTGTGAGTTGGTTAACCCTGTTTAGTACATAATTAATAAATAACAGCCATTGGGTGTAGGTTATTGTAGGATTTATCACAAGCTAGCAGGGTAGTGTAGTGTTTTGACTATGACTTTATGTAGTTTCACAACCCATTTAGGTTATGTTTTAACATACAATGGCTTGTGAAGACCATGAGGGAGGCTGCTGGTCCATAATTTTTGTGACACTGCTGACTTGCAGAAACTTTGGGCAATCCTGAACTACTGCATTAACAAAATAAATATGTTATTTTACAGAAGTCCGAATATTTTGCCAGAGCTAAACATCGTTGTGTCATTGGCTTATCAAGTTAAACATTCACCTTTGATTCTAAATCATAAGATTGGAGGTTCTATCTCCATATCAAACACTTGGATTTATGTTCAGTTATTAAGAATAAAGGTGATGAAGGCTACACTCCTGATGTAACATCATTCATATAAAACATTAACGTATGATCCTGTCTACTTTCAAAATGGTGGTAGCATGGATGTGTGCCAAGGTTCCTGGGGCACTGTCTGGGGAACAGATTTTTTTTAATTGCCAGGACATATTAGATAGAGATTGTCACATGAGCAGCTCAAGATTTTATAACTGCATTGTTTGTATTTTATTTTTAATTCTAATGAAGTCCTTTTGGACAAAAACACTTAACTTTGATATTAAAGGTTAAATCTAATTTTCTGTGGTGTTTGGCATGGTTTTGTCAGTCTTTTGCTTGGTGCTTGGAGCAATATTTTATTTATTTATTTATTTACATTTGTTGACCGGGAAAATCCGATTGCACACAGGTTCTTTTTCAGTGGAGGCCCGGGGAGAAAAGCTCCACAATTAAAAGCATTTAATTACAAGATTACAAGAAGTGTAGTTAGGATGGTTGTTTAACAATACCAGTAATACATACATAGTTCGGTTGCATAACATATTTTGGTAAAGGACAATTGAGTATAAACTATACACTTATAACATCAGCCCTATTTAATTCGGCAAGTCTCCTAGTAGTTAAGCTGGCTGATATTACACATGATTTAAGATGGCGCATTTCCTAGTAGTTAAGCTGGCTGATATTACACATGATTTAAGATGGCAAGTCTCCTAGTAGTTAAGCTGGCTGATATTACATATGATTTAAGATGGCGCATCTCCTAGTAGTTAAACTGGCTGATATTGCACATGATTTAAGATGGCAAATCTCCTAGTAGTTAAGCTGGCTGATATTACACATGATTTAAGATGGCGCATCTCCTAGTAGTTAAGCTGGCTAATATTACAAATGATTTAAGATGGCAAGTCTCCTAGTAGTTAAGCTGGCTGATATTACACATGATTTAAGATGACAAGTCTCCTAGTAGTTAAGCTGACTGATATTACACATGATTTAAGATGGCGTGTCTCCTAGTAGTTAAGCTGGCTGATATTACACATGATTTAAGATGGCAAGTCTCCTAGTAGTTAAGCTGGCTGATATTACACATGATTTAAGATGGCGCATCTCCTAGTAGTTAAGCTGGCTGATATTACACATGATTTAAGATGGTGCATCTCCTAGTAGTTAAGCTGGCTGATATTACACATGATTTAAGATGGTGCATCTCCTAGTAGTTAAGCTGGCTAATATTACACATGATTTAAGATGGCGCATCTCCTAGTAGTTAAGCTGGCTGATATTACACATGATTTAAGATGGCACGTCTCCTAGTAGTTAAGCTGGCTGATATTACACATGATTTAAGATGGCGCGTCTCCTAGTAGTTAAGCTGGCTGATATTACACATGATTTAAGATGGTAAGTCTCCTAGTAGTTAAGCTGGCTGATATTACACATGAATAACAGTACCCAAACTTTCAGCTGAGATATATTAATAGGTTTAGAAGCACTGGGGTTGGTTGTAACCAAAGACAGTTAATAAGGATGAAGACAGGTTTAGGGTGGATGGAGTACAGATATTAGTGATATTAATAACTAGATGTTCACCATGTCTTAGGTTATTCACAGCAAATATCTTTTTTTTTATTAACCAGGTAAATGAACTAGTCCTTCCTGAGTGCTTTTCAGCAATGGCTTAACATGTTTTGAGGTGATAGAAAGAAACTGGAGTACCCAAAGAAAACCTACTCAGAAAGGGATACAGGCATGCCTCAACTGTTTATGATTGAAAATTGGTCTTGACTGGATTGGTGGATTCCTTATTCTTAGCTGCTTAACAGATAATGATGTTGTTCTTCTTTCGGCTTTTCCCGGTTAGGGGTCGCCACAGCAGAACTCCGGTCCTCTGATGATTGGCAGTAGATTTTTATGGTGCGAGGTGCCAGCTTGATGCCCAACCTTCAACGAAGGCATGCCCATTCACGCATGTCTTTTGAATGCCACTTGACCACGGGGAGGACATGCAGACTCCACACAGAAGCTGCTCCAGCCGAGAATCGAACAGCAGAACCTCTTGCTGTGAGGTGACAATGCTACCGCTGCACCACCATGGCTTATAAATAACATATTAAGTAACGTGAATAAGGAAGAATGAAACAAATCAGTGTCTAAGAGCACTTTAATGACTGTAAGCACCAGTCAAATTAAAACAAAAGCTGATATTCTTATTTCCTTGGAGGTTGACATATAACAGCTGAGCACCGGTCTATCACAAAACAATGTCATCTGAATGTTATTGCATTAGAAAATGGGCAAACATCAGCACCCTGACTGGAGAATGAATGTTCTCCATCGGGGTATTAATGTACAAGTAATGCCCACAGAAAAACGAATACACCACTTAATGGCAGCATATCAAGCTGCCATGGAGCACGGACAGAAAAAAACTAATGGCCGCCATTATTTTACGCTCACTAAGCAGCGCGTTAGCTGTTTAGTGAGTGTAAAATAAAAAAAAAAGTTCAAATAAAAAAGTGTGTGTGTGTGTGTGTGTGTGTTTGTGTTTATGTTGCTATCTGCATGTGAGTGAATGCGTGCACAAAAGCAGAAGAGACTGTGTGTGTGTGTGTGTGTGTGTGTGTGTGTGTGTGTGTGTGTGTGTGTGTGTGTGTGTGTGTGTGTGTGTGTGTGTGTGTGTGTGTGTGTGTGTGTGTGTGTTTGTGAGACAGAAAGAGAGTGGGAGCAATCGAGCTTTCCCCTGGCAGTAGCAGCATCAGTTAAGAGATTTCCGTACCTCTCGGCCATACCTCTCAACTTGTTAGCACAAGAAATTTGGACAGAGGCACAAATAACACGGAAACAAATGACCAAAAATAGGGACGGATTTTAAATATTGCTCTTATAAACTTAGAAAGTTGCTAGAATAACAGGGTTTCCATTAGCGTCCATTTTCTGAAGCAGACGTGTGTGTGCGTGAGAGAGAGCAAGTGAGTGAGATGACGACTGGCACCAGCAGCAGTAAAAAGGTTTACAAACCTCTGGATCTTTCACCTGAAGAAATCTGGGTAAAGCCTAAAATAAAGGGGGAACAAAGGCTCTAAAATAGAAACAGATTTTAATTATTGCTATTATTAAATTAAAAAGTTTCTTAAGTAAAGTATTTGTGTTAAAATTAATTTTCTGAATGATATAAAAGTCTGAAACTCAAATGTATGTCATTATTTAGTAACTTCATTCTCCAATGAATGCCAATGAATAACTGGAATGGTAAGGATGCAGGGAGCAGAGATGGCAAAGGTGGATGAGTTTAAGTACTTGGGATCAACAGTTCAGAGTAATAGTAAGTGTGGAAGAGAACTGAAGAAGAGAGTACAGACAGGGTGGAGTGGCTGGAGAAGAGTGTCAGGAGTGTTTTGTGACAGACTGGTACCAGTAAGAGTGAAAAGGAATGTCTACAAGAGGGTAGTGAGACCAGCTATGTTATACGGGTTAGAGACAGTGGCATTGACAAAAAGGCAGGAGTCACAGCTGGAAGTGGCAGAGTTAAAGATGTTAAGATTTGCACTGGGTGTGTCAAGGATGGACAAGGATGGACAGGATTAGGAATCAGTATATTAGAGGGTCAGCTCAGGTTGGATGGTTTGGAGACAAAGCCAGAGAGGTAAGATTGCATTGGTTTGGACATGTGCTGAGGAGAGATGCTGGGTGTATTGGGAAAAGGATGGTAAGGATGGAGCTGCCAGGTAAGAGGAAAAGAGGAAGGCCTAAGATAAGGTGAATGGATGTGGCGAGTGAGGACATGCAGCTGGTTGGTGTGACAGAGCAAGATACAGAAAGAAATGGAAACAGATGATCTGTTGTGGTAACCTCTAACAGGAACAGCCAAAAGGAGAAGAAGACTTCTCCAATGACTGCCAATGAACCAAACGATTTAGGAGTAAGGGGCTAAAAGATAAAGCAAATACCTGGTTATTTTTTTAAAGTTTTATATTTTGTATGTAAAATGCTTCCTTCAACACCATTGACATATACTACAGCAAGTTTGAAACATTAGGCAGAGGAACTATTTTACACCAAAAATATAGTAAAGATATAGTAAAAAATATATACAAATAAGTAAAACATAACAATTTTTCAGACAGCCCATTCTCTAAGAGTAATAATGCCCTCCAGGGTGTGTGTTAATGTGAAATTAATACCCTTCCAAGGGTGTATTACGCATTAACACACACCCTGTCAGGCATTATTGCTTGCATACTGCACATGGAGAAGATGTGTGGTACAATTACTGCCAAGGAAAGGGATGCTGCTCTTTATGCAGAATGACGGGCTGAGGTGGGAGGGTGGAGATTTGGATTACATGGGAAATTACAATGTTTTTAGCAGCAGGAAATTAAAACTGTTATTTTCATCGGGTATACCTCACTTAAGAAAAATGTGACTGTTCAACAATAAAACAAAATTAATACAAAGAATTAAATGAGAAACACTGTTCTTCCAGTTTTAATGCCCTTTTTCCAAGTCTTCCCAATCTCTCTCTGCCTGCCCTAGCATAGAATCTCCTTTCCCAGCTTGAGTTCTGTGGATAAGCAATCAAACTTGAGCTAACAAGTCCTGTTATTTCTCCATTTTGCGCAGTTTATTTATTACTCTAACTAAGCTTGGCTGAAAATGGTCAGTCTAGATCAGCTGTCAATAAAATAAATTAATTAAAATGAGATATAAATATGAGTAACTTTTCATAATCAGGACAAAGTGCATGGAACAAAATAAATTGATTCCAACATGCATGTATGTTCTGTTGTAAGAAGCCCTCAAAAATGCTTGACTTGCATTGTCAGAGCACATATAATAAAAAATATTACAGATTCATGCAAACAGCAATTTATTTTACAAGACCTTGCACCTCAAGCAAAAAGGCAAATTAGCAATAAAGTTGGATACTTTCATAACATCAATCCATGAAGTCTCAATTTTCTTAAAGAAACATATTATTCAAAGCAACAGGAGCAATTGTATTATATTTCAACATAAATAAAGCTTCCATTCTTTACAACATACATGTATGTAAAGTGTCTCAATATCATGTAACAGTAGTTGATAGTCTGAGTAATACAAAAACTTTAGGAATTAACTAAATTAAACAATTAATGTATTGTCATTATCATACACTGAACAATCATGATGTTCTCTACATACCTCTCAACTTCTTAGAACAAGAAATTTGGAAAAAAAACATTAATAAAAGTGGGACAAAGACCCAAAAATAGGGACGATTTTTAAATATTGGTCTTACAAACATAGAAAGTTGATAGAATAGCATGTTTTGCATTAGTATTAATTTTCTGAATGGCATGAAGTCTGAAATTCAAATGCCTGTCATTATTTTCTAACTTCAGACTTTACTGATTTGCCACTAATTTGCCAAAAATCTGCAGTTTTATGAAAAACAGACCAAAAATATGAGGCAAAAATCTGGACATTCTGCAAAAATATGTACAGTTGAGAGATATGGTTCTCTAGTTCTGATAGAAACTTGTCTTGTAGTTTTATAGCTATAATATATATTTTACTGGCAAGAAATCACATGAACTACCATAGTATTAACACAATTATTAAAAAAATGATGCGGTAGGCCTGCCCATTAATGCTGATGGAAACCTATAGATAAACAAACAAATGTACATAGGTTCTTAGGTTCATAGGGGTGTACTAAGCTGGTGATTCCATGCTAGTTATTTTTCCTGCTCACCCTCCCATTCCTTCATCTACTTTTTAACCCTGGTGATTTACAAGCCTAGCCCATAGGATTACCCTGGCACCGTGCCACCCGATCTTAGTTCCCAGTGCCTCTGTTGAGTAGAGCCACTGGAGTCTGAACTAAGAAATGAGAAAAAGAGGCACAGAAATCATGTTTTACTTAGTGTCATTCCCATGGCCTCACATTCTCCATTAACAAGACCCTAGTGAGTTTTTCAGAGATAGCCTTCAAAATACGATGCTTGAGATGAAGATTAAATTATCTCAGTACAATAACATGTACCAGCCTTTGACAGATTGTCTACTTTGTCTTCAGTAGCAGTACTCCTATGCTGGACACATATTACAGAACATGAAGCTAATCTCCATGTAAGAAGAGATCCATTCTAGCACTTGTCGTGCTTAACCATTTTAATGGGCCATGGTCTGTAGCAACAGTGAAATTTCTGCCATGGTGATAAAGTAATATCCTTTGTGGAGTCCAGACTATGCAGACACTCTACTCAGTATTCTCCTCTGAGTTGAAATCTGCAACTGAAATGCACAATAGGGAGCTCTTCTCCTTCTACATACAGCACAATTCCTATATCTATGATTGCTTGATCGCAAGGCTGCAAAAATCTATCCATTAAGTGACTCATTTGTCTAAAAGGAAACCACAAAGGGGTACTGCAGGGTGCCCTGAGGAAATTTCAATAGATGTCTTTTCTGACAAGACTCCAAGCCTGTATAAGTACAAGCACTACTGGTGATTTCCTGATGGGTGAGGAAAGTAAACCTATATTTTTTTGTCTGTGAGTTGCTTAAACTGATAAAGCTGTTTTCTGTTTTACCTGCTCCATTTTGTTTTCTGTTTTAAGAAATCTGCTTGGCCTGGTGTTTTTGTTCTGTCTGAGAGATAGACACTTAAATTATCTAAGTTGCACATTTCACGTGCTTCTTCTTCCCATTGGTTAAATTGTTTCTTGAATGATACTTAAATACACAGTGAATTTCTGGGCCTTTGTCTTTTCTGACAAGACTCCAAGCCTGCATAACTACAAGCACTGCTGGTGATTCCATGCTAGTTATTTTTCCCGCTCACCCTCCCATTCCTTCATCTACTTTTTAACCCTGGTGATTTTAAGCTGCCCACCCCACTGTAAATTGATCATTATAAGCTCCTCCCTTTCTACACTGCTGTTGATATCTTGATTTATTTATTTTCATTTCTTTGTGCTTCTTTTGAAAAAAGTGCATTCTGCATCTTATTGTCTATCCTACTGATTTATTTGCTCTGAATTCATTATATAGCTAACTGTTGGATAAATATGTGCATTTTACACTCCAGCAAGCACTGCTCTGTGTTTTTACATCAAGAGATCAGTGGGTTTCCCAAGAAGTGGCACTGGGTGGCAGCTTGGTTTGTTTAGGCTGGAGAAACACTTGAGATTTTTGCATGCAGTTTTATTGGTTGCAGGGCTTATTAATCAGCTTACCTTGTTTTTAGTACCTTTATAATTTCTGTGCAGCTGAGTGGCTCTTGGCTCATTTCTACAAAGTGAAGTACTTTTATTGAATAATCACACTTCTATAAGCTGTTTAAATTTCACTGCTCTATCTGTATCTTTAACTTTCTTTGTGGTAGCATTTCACTCTGGACAGTCCTTTACTGTACCTTTACATTAGGAGGACTAGGATTATTCATCTAGTGGCAGTAAGTGTTTACCTGGTCTATCTCAGCTGGGAAGCACACAAAAGGGCTCTAAGTGTAGTTGTAGTACTGCCCATAGGGCTCAGTCAGTTTTCTATATGACCAGTGCTGTTATAAATTCAGCACATTTGCATGGAGCTGTTCGCTGTATCAGTGCCCTGTACAGATGCAAACATTGCTTATTTTCATTACTGTGAAAGTTTACTGTGCTAGTTACCTTATTATAGCTCCCAGAACTACTGCTGCTCTGACAGCATCTGATTTGGAGTTGGGCAGCATCTCTGGTTAGGTTAGCTGCAGATTACACCATGTAAGCACAATTCTCTCATCCAGTTACAAACACCCTTCATGTCTATCCTTTCAAGTACACATTAGGACCTGCAACTATGGATGGGCACTTTCTGGCCATCTCTCCATCCACCTTGGTGGACATGGGTAACCTGAGACAATGTAACAATTTCCTTATCTACACTGACAACCTTTTAATTCTCAAACAGACAAATACAGTATGTGAGTGATGTAGTTACAAATTGATATTGACATTAAAGGACAGACTCTCACATACAGACACAAAAAATAAAAAGATTGTCAGTGACTCACACGCATCACTCACCGCGCCCACAAAGGACCACACATACATAGACCCACATATGCAGAGGTGCTCACCTGTAACTTACCCAAATCTCAAAGGCCTCTCAGAAGCAGTCCTCAGAAACTCCACATGCACACAAACAAGACAATTCCCATCACAAAACATAAAGCCATGTCTCACTGTGCCTCATAAGGTAAAACACCCCATGACTAAATATTCTTGTCATAGGAGACTCCATTGTAAGACACACTGATGTCCCTCTTAGCAGGCTGGATAAGGGGAAGGTTACAGTTATTTGACTGTCAGGGGCCAGGGTTCACCAGATCACACAAGCACTCAGGTCACTTACCCCTAATTACCAGTATGACTCAGTCATGGTCCATGTGAGCATGAATGACCTGAGACATACCTCCTTGGACTACATAAACAGAGACATGATTGAGCTCTCTAAATATGTGTCACAGGCAGAATATGAGTCTAGCATTGAGCAGTATTCCACTGTCTCCAAGAATGATGCCACAATGCTAGCAGAAAATGATTGACTTTAACAATTGGCTTAGCTACTGGTGTCATTTCAAAGGGATCCAATACTTGTCAGCCTGGGAGGACATGGTCGATAGGCCACGCTGCTTTGCCAGGAATGGTCTTCACCTGTCACCTCTAGGCTTTTGGATATTCGCCAAAACATTATACACCTCCACAGTGTTTTTTAGGCATTGCCAAACAGATAAACCTTCCAACATAACAAAAGCTACTCAGGACAAGCTAAAGGTGTTACTGCTCAATGCTAGGAGCCTCATCAAGAAACTGCACTCCCTGGAAGCTCTCCTCAGTCTGGAAAATGCTGACATCTCTAAAGTTATGGAAACATGGTTTAAAGCCATGAAAAGCACTATGGCAATGCATGGCTATAATGCCTTTCACATATTCTAACCACCCACTCAACATGAAAGAGCTAAACATGGAGGTTGTGATGATGTGAAGTATTGCCAGCTATGCCAGGAGAAGTGGGGGAGTGGATGTGTAACATATGCCAGCATAGCTAGCTGGAGTTTTGTAAAGAATTATATGTCATTTGTATATCAAACTGATGTGTACAGGCGCTTGTGTTGAAAAAGTATTTGTAAAGCTGCTTGTGTTAAAAATGTACCAACAGTGGGTCCTGCTGGACAGAAAAAAAATACACCTGTATGTCAGACTGTATTGTAGCTGTTGAAATGAATATATTGGAACAGAGGATACTGGAAGAGAAGAGGTTAATCTCAGTGCAGCTTACTTTAAAAAATAGTCTGAAATTAAATTACCTGGTTTAGGCCATAAAGATTGTATGTTGTAGTTCTGATTGCAGCCAGAGACAAAATGTCTGTGAAAACCAGGGCTAGGAATCCTACTGTACTCTCATTATGGGTGAACTAATTGCTATCCTGGAAGGGTGGAAGTTTTTGAAATGGATTAATAGCTTCCAGATGCTATAACACATCTTAGCAAAGTTCTGTGTGGGGAGGGGGGTTACACATATGTGCAATATTCTTGCTCAGTTTCTAGTAAAGGGGGGGGGTAGTGTTGAACAAGTCAGGTGACCAGATCTATGTGATGTCATTCTGTAATCCAGCACTAAAATGATGTTTTAATACTTGATGAGACAGAAGTCTCAGGGCAGTCTCTTTTTGAAACCTGACAAAGAAGGATCACTCATCCACTTCATCTTGCCTTGCTTTAGTAAGTAACCAGGGAATAATTCTATAGATCAGCCAGGAAATATAATTAGTTAAGCACTGTGTTTCTGTATCTTTGTGAATCTATCCATCTGTATTATTTTTAAAAGTTCCTGTGATTGAAACTCTAGTGTTTATTGTAAATACATATTTAGTATTTTTGTGTTCTTTTATTATTTGTTATTAAATATATTTTATCTTTTCATTGTGGTTGGTCTTTTAGAGTGGTTTATATCATTTCATGAAAGCCACTAGCAGTCAAACACCTATTCATCGAACTTAAACCATTGAACACCAATTCCATCAAACATTCATTTAAGAGAAGTTCTTCCAGGGCAAAAAACTTGTTGACTATCATTGGGAATTTGCCCCTTTTCCCACTGTAGTGCAATCTTGGAGTTAGTATATTTAGTTAGGGGGTGTGGAGGGTGAAACCCCCCACATTGGGGGTGTGGGGGCATAGCCCCCCCAAATGGGTGAGTTTTAAATAATGCATTTTTGTCATGGTCGCTAGGTTGGCCCTGGAAAAAAAATGTGTTTAAATGAATGTCAGACGGAATTAGCATTCAATAGATTGTTAGATGAATAGGTACTCGACAGGTAGTTGCTTCGATTAAATGATATAGACCCCTTTTAGAGAATATTATATCCTTTGAGAGTACTTTGGTGACACTGTGGCCACTCCTGAAAGCCTTGCTGGATTGATCAAACACTACCATTTGTATTAGTATTAGTTTTACTCAGTATAACTGGTACCCTTGTAAGATTCTTAGAGTAGCTGGCTTTGGAGTGTTCTGGTGGCAGTATCTACCTTATAGTCTCGGCAGAAGGGACATAGCTGGGAAGTCTGTGGGAGCCTTTCCCAGGTGTGTGTGTGTGTGTGTGTGTGTGTGTGTGTGTGTGTGTGTGTGTGTGTGTGTGTGTGTGTGTGTGTGTGTGTGTGTGTGTGTGTGTGTGTGTGTGTGCGTGTGTGTGTGTGTGTATGTGTGTGAGTGTGTGTGTGTGTGTGTGTGTGTGTGTGTGTGTGTGTGTGTGTGTGTGTGTGTGTGTGTGTCAGCTACTTGGAGCAGGGACAGAAAAGCACTGGTTTCACAGAGAGGGTTGTGGAGGACTTGGCTGAGGGCTCATATCTACAGCTGTGGTCAGTGTGGAGTCTTATTTGGTGCCTGGTGAGAGAGAGAGAAAACCCACCCCCAGGTTGGGAGTGTGTAGAAATACTGTGTGTATCTATTTTTGTTCCAAGTGAACATCTTTCACCAGTGTCAGTGGTGAGGACTGAGGCTTCTGGATTTCTGGTCCAGAGGAGGGACATCATAGAGGTGTATCTATCTACATATAGGATAAGCACACCTCAAGGCTTGTCAAACAAACTGACATGCTTGAGCTACTCCATGTCCAACTAACCATGGGAAAAATCCATTACCATATTCTTGCTAGCAACAGTTCCCCCACTATGAACCAGGAAACCTATACATCATGCTTGAAGTTACTAGAATCACTCACCATGCATCCCAATGCCATGCTCATGGGTGATTTTAACTACCCCTCCATAAATTGAGAGGCATACACATCAGCTAACATGCAGGCCCAAAGATTTCTTGACTTTGTAAATTCAAATGCCCTGGAGCAGCTAGTCTGTGCTCCTACAAGGAGGCCAAATCTCATTGATCTGGTACACAAAAATATGGGAGTGTGCTGAACCCCCCCCCCCCCCGGTGTTATGTCCTCACTAGTAAGATCAGATCACACAGCAGTCTCCCTTGAATTAAAGGTAAATCTAGTCACCCAACCTAACCCCCAAAACTTTAAGAACTTCTATAAGGTAAATTACCCCTATTAAGGGACAGCATAGCTAGTTTTCACGTTCTCCCCCAAATCCACAAAACATAGAAACCTATGCAGAGGTATACACAAAATCCCTGTATCACCATATAAACAACTGCATAAAAATGGCAGTACCAGATCAAAATAAATAGGTCAAACCACAAAAACAAGCCACCCTGGTGGCCCCTAGTATTAATAGGTTGTACAACAAAAGGAAAAAATCCTACTTAGAAGTAAGAGGGAATGTGCACAACAGAGAAATAAGTCCCTCGTTAGTCTAAATAAGCAAATCAGGGTACTAGTCAAGTCTCTGAAAGCAGACATTGAGTTAAAAATAGCCTCCAAAGCTAAGGATACCCATAAGGCATTTTTCAGTTATGTTCCCAACCTTAAGAGCAACACCCAACAATATCTGGAATTAGTTGTAGATGACATCACCTATACTCAGCCAGAAGGCATAGCAAATCTGCTGGTTGACAAATTCAGTTCAAATTTCACTTTCCTATCACCCCCAGTTCTCCACCAAAATTACCATCCACCACTCCCCTGCCAAGTATCATCAAAGAACAAGTTGCACACTCTAAAGGTAAAAACACAACTTCAATGGGACTTGACAATATACCAGGTTGCCTCTTAAACAGCTTAAATCAGGACTTAGCAGGCCCATTAGGTTCTCTATTTAACCACAGCCTCTAGACTGGCTTTGTCCCAATAGAATGGAGGAGAGCAACAGTTATCCCTCTGCATAAAGAGGGACCATCTACGGACAATAGAAATTACAAACCCATAAGTTTGACTACTCTTATATGTAAGGCCATGGAAAGAATAATCGTGGACCAGATAAAGAATGACATAGGAGACCTCTAAATGCTTGAATCAGCCCAATTCGGCTTTGTCAAGGGTGGGACATGCCTGCTGAAGCTGGTGGATTTCTTTGAGAAAGCCACTAAGGCCATGGATGAGGTTAAAACAGTACATACTGCCTACCTCAACCTGGCCGAGGCATTTGACACAAGTCCCCACTCAGGTATTATAAATAAACTCAAAAAACTGGGCATAAATCCCTATGTCACCAAATAGATAGCCAATTGGCTCACTTACAGGACACATGGTTAAAGTGGGTCAATCCAGATCCAGCAAGAGGCCAGTTACTACTGGTGTGCCACAGGGCTCAGGTCTGGGATCATTCCTGTTCAGAATATACTTCTCTGAAGTCAAGGCAAATGTGGAAGACCTCTGGAGGACAAAGTTTGCCAATGACTGCAAGCTGGGGGGCAATCATTGAATCCCCCAGTAATGTAGATATCCTCCAGGAGGGTCTTGATCAGACAAATGACTGGGGCCAGAACCATGGCTTAAAACTAAATGCAACAAAATGCATTAACATACCATTTGGGAAGTCAAATACCCCTGCAGATTACAACATCAATAGCACACCCCTGAGAACTCTAGGTACACAGATAGATAGTAGCCTGAACTTTGACCACCATGTGTCCACAGTGGTGAGGAAATCATTTTATGTGGCACAAGTTATAAGTAATGTTAAGGCATCCAGATACAAGGAAATTATAGTCCCACTGTATTCAGCCCTCGTTAGACCAATATTCGAGTACAGTGTGCCATTTTACATGTACTTGTCTAGGCACTTACAGCAGCTGGAGCAACCTCAGAGGTTCCTCACAAAGAAAATACATGGCATAAACAATCTGAAAAAGTTACTAGAAAAATAAACAGTGTCCATCTTAGACCATTATTAAGAAGCGTTACTAGTTGTGTTAATACCAGATTGGGTCAACAGCCACATAAATATTATTCCCAGGCATTTATTACTAAATTCAACAGGGATTATTGTGAAATTACTTATATTCTCAAGAAAAACTGAGATTTGTTTTTATGTTTTGACAATATGCTTGAAGTTCTGGGGGAAGCTTCTGTGGTGGTTTACAGGAAAGCTAAGCCTTTCGAGCAACTTTTGACTATGCTGTAAGAGAACAGGTGTATAAAACTAACAAAAAAGTGGGAACATTTAAATGTGGATTTTGTCCACAATGTAAGTTTATTTTGGAGAGTGATTCTGTTATTATTAATGAGAGTAAAATATTTTTAAGTATCATGTCAACTGTAACTCAGTGGGGGTTATTTATGCCGCCTTGTGTCAGCACTGCAAATGTTTTTTTTTTTATGTAGGAAAAACAAAGAGACACTTGAGGGAGAGAATATATGAACATAATTTAGACATAAAAAATAAAACTGTAAATAATGCTTTGTATAAACATATTATACAATTTTCTACTCATAATCTTTTTTTTTATATATTGGATATGGTATCAAAAAATGCTAGAGGTGGCCCATGGAAAATACATCATTTAATACAATGAATTAGGATGTCAAATCAAGCTCAGTGCTTTAAAATATCCAGGTTTAAATGGCAGTTTGTCTATTGCTAGGGTTTTAAATCAGCGTTCTTACTTGGTTTGAGTAAGAACATTTTATATGTTTGTATCACTTTAAGTATGGTTTTAACATTAGGTTTTGCCATGTGTATAGAGTGGTGGGGAAAGCATTTTTGATTGTTTTTTGCTAACGTGATTTTTTTCAAGAGAGTTATTTAAACCAAATGTGATTTACTGTTGTTTAGATTCTGATGAAGTCTTTTTGTTATACACCAGATGAGAGAGCTAAATCTCTTGTGTGAGTAATAAAGAATTTAGTTTTCCTTCATCTGGCTAGCTGCATCTTTGTTTTCATATGTTTGTTGCTTGGTTCCTGGTGGATTAGTAAGACAGATATGTATCTCAGAGACTGCCCCTTCTTTGGAAAAAGGTTTCCTATGCACATTAAGCAGATCCCTTCCCTGGCCCTCTTCAAACACAGTTTGGATCAATGGATGGTGAATCGCAAATTCACACCTGGGGTAGTGCCTATGTCACTTATGGACAGGGGCAATCTGTAAAATAGTCAATGCACAGGCACAAATCCACGCCAACTTCTTGCCCCCAGGGACCATATATTGGGTAAAATCAGGTTATATTGACTAGGCTTATAAAGGCCCTTAAGCCTTTAGTCTAGTAATCTCCTATGAATCTATGAAATTCTGTGAAGGAGCTTCCTGCAAATGCTGACAGGAATTAAATCACCAAGCAGATCATAACACATAGAGCTAGATGCATCAAGAGAAAAATAACCATGTTGTTCTTATCTGAAAACACATTCCCCATTTGTTACTTTATTATCCATGTTCTTCAGTGTTCACTGTGTTTGATGTTGTACTTAAACTGATGACATTGCCTACACAACATTATCTTGGTTTGTCATAGTAACTTTGGTAAAATATGTGCAATTACTCAAAACACCACAGTTCTAAACACAACTGTTTAACCTCATTTGTTCAAAACTACTAACTTGCATACCTAAATGCCATCAACACATGTATCACATGTAAGTCATTTTTCATGTTATCAAAACATAAAAAAACTAAGGAAAGCTTTTTTGAAGGGGTATGCCCTCAAGGGGTTTTCCCATATACCCACTTTGCTTTATTATTCTCACCTGATGTTGTTTCAAATCAGATAAAGATGAATCACCCTAATCATGAAAAATGGAGGTATCTGTCTTTTGCTAAAATACTCTGATCTCAAACTCAACAGAAAACAATATAGTTTGGGTCAACATGCATCTCTACAATGGGCTTCTGCTATGTTCCATATAACCACAGAAGCACTACATTCAATAGCTCAGTGCATTAACACAAAAAAAATAATTTGAATACAGAAACTCATGAAATACATACTCAAGTTAAATGGGAGTTTCATTTATGTCAACATATACAATCTAAGGGGATGTTTTTTCATGGGGACAAAATCCCGTTGCACCCCTTTGCTTATATAATTTGACTGTAAGGTTGCTTCAGTTTGGAGGAAACCAATCATTCAAATAAAAATTGTAAAAAAATTATCTGATTTTTCCTCCATGATGTTGCAAGTTTTGTGTAAAATAACTTTCAAGCATATACACATTGTTGCAACAGCTAATGAAATATATATCTATAGGATCAGTATGTATATACCCCCTCCTTCAAGGTCAATAACCCAGTAAACTGTCCTGGAGATTTACCCACCTGGCATCCCTAAAAATACAGTTTTACTATGAGACTTCAATCTTAGTGCAACTGGCCCTTAAAGCAAACAAATTAAACAAAATGCTATGGTAATGTAACCTTAAACAACTAGTGAAGACTCCTAGCAGGCCTAACATAAAAAGAAGAAATTACTCTACTCTTGAACTTGTACTCACTAATATTAAGCATAGATGGTCTTGCATGGTTGTACTAACAATTTTGTGAGCACTGTCCTATCATCTCTACTTGGTCCTTCAAAACCGGTGCCACCACAAAGAGTTGTCAGCAGACCATTTCTCCTGACCAAAAATAAATGATTCTACATACTACCATTACTTCCCTTGATTACTATTCTTTTTACAACTTCTACTCCACCCTCTCAGTTATCCAAGATTTCCTCTTCCCAACTACCCAGCATAGGCTCAGGAGGGGGCTGGTGCTAGCTTTACACAGACATCCTAAACATGATGTTTGTTTGTTTGTCTTTCGGCTTTCCGAAACTGATTAGGGGTCGCCACAGCGGAACTCCGGTCCACTAATGATTGGCAGTAGATTTTTACGTACTGGCATGCCGGGCCTAATGCACAACCTTCAATGAAGGAACGCCCATTCACGCATTTCGCCACACAGAACATGCTCTAACTGAGAATCGAACGGGCAACGTCTAACTGTGAGGCAACAACGCTACCTCAGCACCACCACCGCAGTTTATATATATATATATATATATATATATATATATATATATATATATATATATATATATATATATATATATGAATGATATAATTGTTCTCCAAATTAATACATTGTAACTTTTTATTGCATACTCTCTACAATTCAGTTCCACTGTTAATTGATGTCTGGGCCCAGCTCATGACTGAAAAGGGTTTGTAGACCAGCTCACTTAACATTTCTCAGGATTTCTCATAGCGTAGGAGTTCTGACTTTTGTTGTAAAGTATTTGTTAATGCACTTGAGCTCAAAACCAGTTTGTTTTACATTAAGAGGGTATTTTTGCACTCTGGTGGGAGCAGAGGGCTGATTCAATCCATCCAAGTTGGGAACTGCTGGTGGAAGGCTTACTGTTTGATTATCTGATTAGCCTGTGGGCTTAACTGTGTAAAAGTCATTCAACCTGCTGGTATAAAAGCCTTACATTTTTGTGAGACTGTGTTCACTTATTCAGACCTTCCCTATATCTGGCTTGGACACCTGTGACTACAAAACTTGAATTGCTTCTAAAATCATTAGGACCTGTAAAACTGATATGAGTATTTTTGTAGCACTTGTTCTATCTCAGTGCTATTTAACACTTCTATGCTGCATTTACTGATCTTGTTGAATTTATCATTGCTTTTCAGCCTGCACTTTTTAAAGAAACACCACTGTTTGTTACTATGTTGCTCTTAGGTTGTTTTAATAGTATTCGGATATTTCATAACCTTCTCTGATACTGCAAAAGCTGTTCTGAGTTTTCCAAAGCTCTCCTGAGTTTATCAAAATATTTTTTAAGTTTTGCAAAGTTTTTCTGTGTTTGTAGAATTTCTTCTATGTTTGAACACCTTTTTCTGTTTTTGTGAACATTTCACAGGGTCTGTGAACTTATTTCCAAGGTTTCCTGATAGTGCAGGAGTTTTACCTTTTGTTGTAAAGCATTTGTTACTGCAATTGAACTCAAAACCAGTTTGTTTCACATTAAGATAATTTTTTCCACTCTTTTGGAAGCAGAGGGCTGATTCAATGCATCTGAGTTGGGAACTGCCTGTGGAATGCTTAGTGGCCTGAAGACTTAACTGTGTAAACGTCTTTAATCCTGCTGGTATAAAAGCCTCACATTTGTGCATCTCACAAACGCGGTTACCCATGCCTTGTATATCAGCACATCTTTCTATTTTAAAATCCTGTATAGAAAACACTCTCCATAGTCACCCACTGTTAATAGCTGCTCTAACAGCTGCAAGTTTGCACACAGGGCAGCACCACTGCAGATCTAGTAAACACTCTCACTTAGACCTTTAAGTGACTCTCCCCTCTCCCAAAAGCACTTAATAAAGTGATTTTGTGGACTTAAGCTCCAAAGTTTTCACCTCCTATTTTGTTGTTCTTCTGTTTGTGGTGTCAGAAGTTAATGATAAAAGTAGGATAGGTCATTTTACACCACTATTATGGTCTAGTGACAAGGTGGTACTTAGTTATGTACATGGAATGGAAGGTGTGCGTGAGTATAGCAGAGCCTTCATTTTGACGTATAATAATGATTTCTTTAGATTGGAATCTATTATCCAAAGGAACTGGACAGTTTTTGGGGTGGAACATGAACATTTAGAGGTTGTGAGTAAAAGGCCTACCATTGTGTACAAGAAAGATTTAAGTGTTAAGACTCTACTGGAAAGACCAGTGAGGGACTTGCGACATGGAAGGATGGCTAAATATGGCCACTGTTCCCAGTGTCCATACATTTGGGAAGGGACATCTGTGGTGAATGAACGTTACCGTGAGATTGATATTCCAAAGAAGTTTTATTGTGGCAGTAAGAGGGTAGTATACTTGGCCCTCTGTACTATTGCAATGCATTCAACATAGGTAAGACTAAGCTTAGTCTGAGGAAAGGTTTATCAATACCTTTATGACATTTAGAAAAAGGATGGAAGGAATGCACTATACAAACATATGGAAAAAACCTGTTTCGTAGATTCAAATTTTTAGTTATTAATCAGGTAGATCTAGGGCAGAGAGGTGGACCAGAGATGATTTTTGGGAATATCAGGAGGTTAGATGGCAATTAAGCACTAATGCCACTGTATATCGCAGTCTGAATAAAACCACCTCTTTGTCTAGTATTTTAAAACTGAGAGATGCTTTTTATTTAAAATAAAAATTAAAATAAAATAAAAAAGTTTTTACAGCAAGTACTTTTTTATGTATCACTGGTCATGGTTTATTTAGTTAAGAATGTATTTTATGTATGCAATGGTTATTTATCTTAATAATTTGTTGTAACATCTGTTTTTAATGTTTTAGGTGGTGTGTGGTACTAGCTTAAACATTCTCCAAAGGGTTGCCACCTTTTCAAATGCCCAAAGTGGGACATTTCTGGTACAAACATCAGACTTTGCAGGCTGAAACAAACCCACAGTGAGAACAAAGGACAGAACTTCACTTTTTTGCCTAAATAAAAGCTTATTCTTGTAGCATTTTAGTTGCTTATCCTGTTTCTTATAACATTTAGGTGTTTCATATACAGAATCACTGTTTTATGCAACTATTACATAAAATACAGGAAACAATTTTGTCCTAAAATCTCAGGACATTTGCCATTTTTACAATTTTTTTCCAGGACACGACTGCCCAAAGAGGGACTGTCCCTCGTAAAGTGGGACAGGTGGTAACCCTAATTCTCCATGATGACTGATTAGGGGAATGGGACTAGTTAATTAACTGATTACAATATAAAAGTGAGTAGTTGTTGTAAAGAGTTGTACTGAAGAAGTCCTGTTGTATCAAGGACAAAAGCATTTAATAAAGTGATTTTGTGGACTTAAGCTCCGAAGTCTTCACCTCCTTTTTTTGTTTGTTTGCACTCTGTTGGAAGCAGAGGGCTGATTCAATGCATCTGAGTTGGGAAATGCCCGCGGAATCTTATTCTCTGATTGGCCTGAGGACTTCACTGTGTAAAAGTATTTCATCCTGCTGTTATAAAAGCCTCTTGTTTGTGCATCGTGCAAACACAGTTAACGGTACCTTATATATTAAGTGTACCTCTCCAGTTTAAAATCCTCTATAGGAAATGCTCTTCATAGTCTCCCACTGTTCACAGCTGCTTGAATAGCTGCCAGTTTGTGTAATGGGTGGGACCACTGCAGGTCATCTTATAGTATACTACTAAACACTTTCACTTAGACCTTTAAGTAACTTTCCCCTCCTCTTTCCCATCTACTTCTTCTTCTTTCGGCTTTTCCCAGTTAGGGGTCGCCACAGCGGATCACCTTGTCCGCTCATGATTGGCAGTGGAGTTTTACAGTGTCGAGTTGCCAGCCCGGCGCCCAATCTTCCACAGAAGGCACACACACACACATGCACTCACACCTAGGACCAATTTAGAGTGTCCAATCCACTTACAGCATGTCTTTGGGATGTGGGAGGAAACCGGAGCACCCGGAGGAAACCCACGTGACCACAGGGAGGACATGCAGACTCCACACAGAAGGCACCCCAGCCGAGGATCGAACCAGAGAATCTCTTGCTGTGAGGTGACAATGCTAACCACTGCACCACCGTGGCCACCCTCTGCATAGGCACTTCCCTGTCATCTCTGTTTCTGGCCTGATAGATATGGGCATCGTGAGATTTTGTAGTAACTACCTCATGTTCATGGACAGCCATTTAATTTTAGAACAGACAAACACAGTGTGTGTTTGCCTCACATACACATACAAAAAATGCAAACCAGGTTGTTACGGTTACACCCAAAACACTCACTCCCAACACTAAGGAGCAAACACATAGATCCACATATTCTGAGGTACTCACTTGTAATCTACCCTAATCTTCAAGACCTCCTAAAAGCATCTCTCAGTGGTCCTGTGTACACTCAAAAAAGACAGTGTCTCATACAACACATAATTTTGAAAAGCATAGTACCCCCACTTTCAAACCCATAAGGTAACATACCACACAACCAAACATTCTAGTTCTTGGGGATTCCATTGTAAGACATACTGATGTCCCCCTTTCAATGCTAAACAAGGAGAAGATCACAGTGATCTGTCTATTTGGAACCAGGATCCATCAGATTACACATGCACTTAGGTCTCTAAACCATAACTATCAGTATGACATGATCATAGTCCATGTGGCTGTAAATGACATAAGACGTACCTCACTGGGCTATATGAAGAGAGACATGATGGAGCTCTCTAAATATGTTTGCCAGGTGTGTATGAATCTAGCCTTGAGTAGCATCCTTCACAAATGAGTAGTACCAGAAAAAATGACTGACTTCAACAATTGGCTTAGTTTCTGGTGTCATAACAAGCCGGGATCCAGTATCTGTCAGCCTGGGGAGACATGATCGACAAACCACAATACGTTAATATTCCAGCTGTACCATTAGGGCTTACTACTGCAGCTGTAACAGCAAGGGTTATTAATGTAGCTAAAACCCCAGGGGTTATTAATGTACCTGTACCACCAGGAGTTATTAATGTACCTGTACCAGCAGTGTTTAATATCCCAGCTGTACCACCTGGGGTTACTACCATAGCTGTAACACCAGGGGTTATTAATGTATCTGTACCACCAGGACTTATTAATGTACCTGTACCACCAGGGGTTGCTAATGTAGCTGTACCACCAGCACTTATCAATGTACTTGTACTATCACTAGGGGTTACTGCTGTAGCTGTACCACCAGGGGCTACAACTGTAGCTGTACCACCAGGGATTATTATTGAACCTGTACCACCAGGGGTATTAATGTAGCTGTACAACCAGAAGTTACTACTGCAGCTGTACCACCATGGGTTATTAATGCAGCTGTAACATCAGGGGTTACTGCAGCTGTTCCACCAGGGTTATTAATAAAGCTATACCACCAGGGGTTACTACTCCAGCTGTACTGCCCAAGGGCATTAATGTACCTACACCACCAGAGGTTACTATCCCAGATGTACAACCAGGGGTTATTATTATAGCTGTACCACAGCAATCATAAAAAAAAAATTTACTCAAACCGAAACCAGCTACAGCTTCTGTAAACAATCTACTAGTGAAGCTCAAGAGGAATAGAGATGATGCCTTAGCTTATCTTGTTTCAGTACTAATAAACTGCTATATCAAACAATATCATTTTCTACTATTCAGAAAGTGGAAACTCTACTGATTTCACCAAATACAGACACATTACTATGATATCACAACTATCAAAAATCTTGGAAAAAATATATCCATTCACAACTCATAATGTATGTAATTGTTAGCAGCCTCCTCTCCCTCACCCAACATGGAGTCCAGCCAAATCACAGTAAACCTACTTCCCTCTTTAGCATATCTGATACCACTGGTATCAACAGAAATCCTGGCAATTTAGTCTCTTCTCTCTTCATTGACTTATCCAGAGCATTCGACACTGCTTCTCGTGAAAAACTGCTAACAGAAGTATCTTTCCTGGGGCTCTTCAACTCTTCTCTCTATTGGTTCCATAGCTGTCTGTAAAACAGAGAACAAGCTGTAAAATGGCATCATAAGCTTTCTCCTTTCCTACCAGTCACTGTTGCTGTCATAGGTCCATTACTGTTTAATCTTCACAGTGTCTCAAAGCAAACCACCACTGTTCACAAAATAGACAATGCCACCATCATATGCTTAATACCAACTCTTCAAACTGACAGGCAATCTCTTAGGAATCTTTTTTTTTTCTATAGGAACCTAGTTAGGAAATACAAATTTACTCTTAAATGTTAAGAAAACCAAGTTAATGCTTTTTACTTCTAGACAATGCTCCGGCCATAATTATATTTTCACCGAAACATCACACAATGACACTGCCATCAAATTAGTACCCACACCAAACTTCTAGGAGATACCAATGACAAAAATCTAAAGTATGACAAACACATTCAAAAGGTGATCAAGACAGCCCATCGGAAACCTAGCTTGCCCAACATCGTCAAAATCTGTCTCTCTAATAAAACCAGGAAAACTATAGTAAAATCTTACCTCCTTCCATCTCTTTTCTTGCATAAGCAATATTTACTAACCTTCAGTCTTTACAAAAAATGAAACTAGATACTTGCTACAATTAAAATAGCAAATTTCACTTCTGATCAATTATACAGGACACATTTCTGCTTAGCCCTAAAGCAGCTAAACTGGTTTGAGCTACCCCTCCACCTAGCTTATTCCCAACTACTCACAGCTCACAATCTGATCTACAAACATGAAAAATGTCCTTCTTTGAGGTCCACCCTGCTGCACTACATTCCAACCAAAGACCTACGTTCCAGTAACAAATTTCTCTAAACCATGAGTAATTTGAACAGTACTGCGGGTGACTGGCAATACTCAGTATGGTCCAAATATGTTCCCAAACTCTGGAATGTCATCAACCAGAGTTCCAGACAACACCTGTCCCATACCTCTCAACCGTACCAAATTCCTCGGTAAATAAAGCCCCTAAGGCAAAACAGCATGTCCAAAACACTAGTCATAGGTGAATCTATAGTGACGCACACTGATGTCCCACTCACTAGGTTGAATAAGGAGAAAGTGACAGTCAGCTGCCTCAGGTGCCAGGATACAACACATAACACACACACTCAGGTCCCTCAATAACAGGTACAAATATGACTCAGTCATTGTATATGTGGGTGTGAATGACCTGAGATGTACCTCCCTGGACTACATGAAAAGAGACATGGAGGAGCTCTCTGATTATGTAGCCCAGGTGGGTATGACCCTAGCCCTGAGCAGCATCCTAGCATCACCCAGAATTATACCACAGTAGAAGCAGAAAATGGTTGATTTCAACAAGTGGCTAAGTTTCTGGTGTCATTTTAAGGGGATCCAGTATCTGTCTGCCTGGGATGACATGATTGACAGACCACGATGCTTTGCCAGAGATGGCCTGCCTCTGTCACCCCTGAGCTTCCAGATACTGGCCAAGGTTCTTGGCACCTCTATAGTGCCTTTTTTAGGTGGTGTTCTAAAGACTAAATTACCACCGTAACAGCTACAAACAAATGCAATCTGAGGGTCATGCTGCTCAACACTAGACATTTAAATCTCAAAATGCACTCACTCGAAGCACTCCTTAAAATTTAGAACATCAGCATTTGTGCTGTAACAGAGACCTGGTTCAAGACAGCAGAAAGCACCATACACTACCAGTCTATAACTCTTTCCACACCTTTTGGGGCCAGAACTTGGACTGAAACTCTAAAGGCGGTCGTGTTTCCATATTCATAAAGGATGCACACACCTCCAGACTGGTAGCCCAACATAATGCATCAGAGACACTTCAGGTGCAGCTAACATTGGGTAAGACAGTGATTCAGGTCATAGCCTGCTATAGGTCCCCAACCATGTCCCAAGACTTTCATTCCACGTTCCTAATCACCCTGGAGAATATTAGGTTCCACCCTAACACTGTCATACTAGGCGACTTCAACTTCCCCTCCATTAACTGGGAAAACTACTCATGTACCAATACACTTGCCCAATGTTTCCTGGAGTTCATTAATTCTAATGCCCTAGACCAGCTCATTCTTACCACCACTAGAGGTAACAACATCCTTGACCTGGTCATTACTAACATGGGCGACCATTGCCCTACACCAATAGTCAGTTCCTCCCTGATTAGAGCCAACCACAAACTAATCACCTTGGAAATACACATATCCCCCCCCCCCACAAAGGTAACCACCATGAAAATCTTCCCCAAAGTTAAATTTGGGTTCCTAAAAACAGAGGTGGCTAACTTCACGGCACCCATGCAAATGGAGAATAGTTGCATGACTGCCAAATCATACACCAATGCACTGTACGAACACGTACACAAATGCATGGATCTCGCCATACCCAATAGAACCAAGACACTCTCCTCCAAAAAACAGAAGCCAATCTAGTGGTCCTCTGCCATAAACAAGCTCTACAACAGAAGGAGGAAACTGTTGAGGAATAAGGTGAAGTCCCAAGACTGGAAAAACTCCCTTATCAGCCTCAACAAAAAGTTGAGATCCCTCATCAAATCCTCTAAAGCTAGCTATGAAAACAGAATTCCAGCATATAGTAAAGACAACCACAAAGCCTTCTATAGCTATGTAAAGAATCTCCAGAGCAACACCCAGATTTGCTCTGAGCTACTGCACAATGGTACCTCCTATACCGAGCCAACAGATTTTGCCAATATACTCGCCAACAAATTCAGTACCAACTTTTTCCACCCCAAAGGATCAATCACAATACCAGTAGATTGCCAGGTACCCAGTATTACTACTGCACTGGTTAAAAAAGCACTGTCCAAGGACAAGAATACAGCTTCTATGGGACCTGACAATATCCCTGGCTGTGTTCTACATGAACTACAGAGGGAACTGGCACCTCACCTGTGTGCCCTGTTCAATCACAGCCTCATCTCAGTCTTTGTCCCTGTCGAATGTTGCACTGCTACAGTCATCCCTCTCTACAAAGGAGGAGTGACTACAGACCCTGGGAACTATCATCCTATTAGCCTGATGAGTCTGATGTGCAAAGTTATTGAATGCAACATCATGGACCTAATAAACAAGGATATAGGGAATCTCCAAACTCTGGATCCCACACAGTTTGGTTTTGTGAAGGGTAGATCATGCCTGCTCAACTTGGTCGACTTCTTTGAGTCAGTTACCAGAGCTGTGGATGTAGGCAAAGTGGTTCATACAGCCTATATTGATCTTGTCAAGGCCTTTGATACCATTCCCCACTCAGGAATCATAGAAAAACTCACTAAGCAAGGCATCCACCCCTATATCACTAGGTGGGTTGCAAACTGGCTCACAGATAGAACCCGCAGTGTGAAAGTAGCTGACTCCAAGTCAGACTGCTGACCAGTCACGAGTGGAGTCCCACAGGGTTCAGTCCTGGATCCTCTCCTGTTTGGTATCTATTTCTCTGAAGTCCAGGCTAACACGAAGGAACACTGGCTGACAAATTTCACAGATGGTTGCAAGTTGGGAGCTATTATTAAACCCCTTGAGTGATGCTGACTTCCTACAGAATGGCCTCACTGAGACCAATGATTAGTGTCAGAACCATGGCCTTAAGCTCAATGCCAAAGAATGTGTCATCATTCCCTTTGAGAAAAACCCAGTTCCCATGAATTACCACATTGATGGTAGTCCACTGAACACAGAAGGTATTATAAGAGATCTGGGAACATAGGTTGACAGCAGCCTCTCATTTGATCACCACATTGCCACTGTGGTCAGAAAGTCCTTCTATGTGGCACATATCAATACTAAGGGTTTTGCATCCAGGAAGAAAGAGGTCATTGTCTGCCTCTACTCTTCCCTCATTAGGCCAATCATCGAGTACAATGACCCATTTGGCATGTACCTCATTAGACACCTGCAACAACTGGAGAGGCCACAAAAGTACCTCACAAAGCGGATCCTAGGCCTTAAATACTTGTGCTATATGAACAGACTCATAAAACTCCAACTATTCTCTGTCTCATATTACCCACTTAGAGGCCATCTCTTCTTGACTTACAAAGCAATGTCTAACCCAGCTCTGTTAGAAATGCTACATCTAAAAAAAATCCCAATCCCTCCACACCACATGCTCCAGAGATCCCAACCTCATTACCACAATCAACAGAACTTACTGGAGGGACAGGTTCATAACCCAAAGACTGCCCATGCTATGGAATAGACTTCCCATGCATGTCAAGCAGAGTGCCTCGCTGACCCTCTTCAAGAGAAATCTTGATGAGTGGATGGGAAATAGAAAATTCACCCAGGGGATAACTCCAGTGGCTCTACTCGAAAGAGGCACTGTGAACTAAGGTCGGGTGGCACGATGCCATGGTAATCCTATGGCTAGGCTTGTAAAGGCCCCAGGGCCATTAGCCAAGTACACACCTATGAACCTATAAAGGTTTTGAGGACAAAATATTGGGGTGCCATGAATTCCCAAGTGGCCCCTTTAATTTCCAAATTTCCTGAGGTGTTTTGTTTTTTTTACTCCTCCTGACATCATCACATGCAGGGGGTGCCATTCATTAATTTACTTGCAGACTGGTCTTGCACAGCACCTCTTTCTTCCCTTCCCCGGCTCAGTAAGAGAACCTTAACTTCTGTTTACTTTTATCAGGTTCAATGTCCTAACAGTATGCAGGCATCAGTGGGTGTGAACGGCAGCAGCAGCTTTACCTTTATTTAACAGAAACAGCTTGTGTGAATGGTAGCTTTTACTTAACAGAAACATGCGATAACTGTTTCAGGGTAACTGCGGGGAAGCTGTGGAGGGAGAGGTTTTTCGATGGAGACTGGAGAGCAGCTCTGTTTGTGCTGGGTGTCTTTTTCTTTTTTCAACATCATGGTTAATTTGAGTGCTCGAAAGACATTTTGTGTGTTGTTGTAGGTGATTGTACTTGCACTTACTTTAACCTTTGGAGTACAATGACATATGTTAAGGCTTTGCAGTTGCAGAGTTAGTTGGTGTTGATGTTTGAACTTTACAAAGGTTATTTCACTTATTTGATTCAAATTTCCTGTCGCTGGGAATGTTTCTAGCATGCTGCACGTTTTAGGTATTTGTCGCAATGATTATGTATATAAGTAGACGCATAATCACATTTATATATTTTAGATTTATTGTGCTTATTATTTTTTAAGGGCTGTGCACATTGAGTAATACTATATACATTTTAAGGTGATTTGTTTTGTTGGATCATGCTCAATTTTTTGAATTTGGGTAACACTGGTATATTTCACTTCCAAGACTCCCACATTAGTAGGAAATCAGATTTGTAGGAACTGATCGAGAAGTTGTTCAGTCAGTAAACATTCCTCTTAACCTTTTACCCACAGCAAAATGTGGACAAAGTCTAAAGTAATGGGAGGCAAAGGCCCCCAAAACAGGGAAGATTTTAAATATTTGTCTTGTAAACTTAGAAAGTTGCTAGAACTAAATTGGTTTGTGTTGGTGTGCATTTTATGAAGAATATGAAATGTATGTTATTTAGTGACTTCATTCCTCGATGATTTGCCCAAACAACACACAGATGCATGAGGAACATACTGAATATGAGGCAAAAATATGGACAGTTGAGAGGTCTGTCCATAAATGGCATCCTGGTACTGTGTACGGGTAGCCTTTTATATTTAAAACAATGTCTCAGCCACAGCAGTAGCTCGGTAAAGAGAAACTTAGAAACAGCAGGAGCTTCAGTGTCTTACTTAATGGCAGTACATTTACTCAACAGTTCTGCAGTGTATTATTTTTACTTAATGGCTTGGCTTCTCCAAGTAAGCAAGTGGGTTTGTGTGCTTCAGACTGTGTATTACTTTTACTTAACAGCTCAACTTGGTTTGTGTGCTTCAATTCAAACTGTGTGTTACTTTTACTTAATGGTTCAGCTCCTCCAAGTAAGCAAGCGGGTTTGTGTGCTTCAAACTGTGTATTACTTTTACTTAATGGCTTGGCTCCTCCACGTAAGTAAGTGAGAGAAACGGCAGCTTCAGTGTCTTATTACTCAATGGCATGCAGGCATCAGTGTGTGTGAACAGCAGCAGCAGCTTTACATTTACTTAACAGGAACAGCTTCAGTGTGTATGAATGGCAGCTTCTACGCAGGCATCACCAGTGTGTGTGTGAACAGTGGCAGCAATGTATTACTTTTACTTAATGGCTCGAGCTTCAATGTCTTATTACTGTGCACTCAGTGCATTAACTCTTAGCCTTACGTTTACGTAACAGAAACTGGTATGTGTGTGTGTGTGTGTGTGTGTGTGTGTGTGTGTGTGTGTGTGTGTGTGTGTGTGTGTGTGTGTGCCGCTGTGTGTTGCTCTTAAAATTTGTGGTTTTCTAGCAAATCAGTGAGATTTGAATTCACTAAATAAAATGATAGCCATTTAAGTTTCAGTCTTCCTAGCTTTCAGGAAACGCATAGTAACACAAAACATGTTATTTTAGCAACTTTTCTAAGATTATACAAGCAATGTTTAAAATGTGTCCTGGTTTTGGGCTTCTGTCCCCCCCCCCAAATAAATTTTGACCTTTTTCCAGATTTCTTGTGCTGCATAGATCTTCAGTGGGAGAGAAGTTTAGTGCTGCTTATAGCAAGTCTGTTTGTGTTGTTAGTAACACAACAGGTAGAATCCTTGCTTTTTGATGCAGAAGGCTGTGGATTCTATTCCCACAGTATGTAGACGAATTGCTGATACTGTACTGTGTTGTACTTTTAAAGGGGGTGGATGCTGCAGTCCTGAGAATGTCCTCTTTGGCAGAGATACCTAGTAACTATGAACCTGTTATCAGTCTGCCATCTATTCCCTATTGCAATATTACTATCTTATCATTTGTTTACAGTAACATAGGCAATTTATTCCTCAAGGGCAACAGGCACTTTATTTGTAGATGAAACAATGAAATATTAATTTGTTTGCTAGCAGCAACCTCTTCATTATTTATGGATCTTACAGATCTCTTTAATGTGAAATTATTTAGATGACATTTACTTCTGCAGAGATTGTGCAAATTTACTGATACTGGTGGATTGTAAACGTTTGAGTAGACTTTTATGATGGAAATGTTCTGAATTGGGCAGTTTTGTCATTATTGGTTCATGCATTTTGTTTAATTGCTTACTGGAAAAATGTTCAAAACAATAAATTTAAAATGGGCTCTAATAAGTGTGCTGTATTATACAAGGAATGTAACTTAATACAGTCAGGAAGGTGTATCAAAGAACACATGTATGTTTTGTGTGCAAGGGGCCTATGATTTGAAAACAGCCCAAAAGTAAACTTTATCTGCCACTGGCCAGATGCATTTTCTTTGAATGTGGGTTTCAATGCTGTTTTAATGAATGTGAGTTTCAAGGGCAGAGAAGTTTTAATGCTAAGTCTATTTTCATTGTGAGACTGTATTGCTTTGTTTAACAGATGTCTATTAGTGTTTGTCCTATAAAATGTAAAATAAAAGTTTTAACTGAAATACAAATAACCACTGTAGAAGTAAAGCAATATGCACATTACAGTGTTTACGGTAATTGAGGCAAAATAGCCAAGTAATGGGACATTGGAATGGTTGCAGGGGGAAGGGCTGTGTATTGGGTGGCCCCATTCAATCATGATTTTGTGAGAGGGAAGGGCAGCAAACTCAGACAGCCCCAGGCATCACAAACTCTACCTATGCCACTGATCAATAGGCCATGGAGATTGGAAAATGACTTTTGGAGGTCCTAGCAAACTATAATATTCTTTTGCTAAGATTAGAATGTTGCCTACTAGTAAATTCCCTACTTTTACCATAAAACCCACATACTGCTAGTCACCAAAACAAAATCCTAAGGTTCATCATATTCTCCCTTCCCAGTGAACATCATTGCTACACATTTAAAAAATGGTCCACATTTACTACAGGGCTTGGGGGGCCATATTTTGGTTGTCTGTTCTTCAGTTTGTATTTGAAAGTTGGTATCCCACAAGTCCGTTGGAGTGGGTGGGGTTACATAATTATGTATGCAAATGTTTATTTTAATCAGCATACAGATTTTTTCCTATTTTTCATGGGCCTTTGTCCAGATGTTTGATGATTCCAGGTTGAGAGGTATGACCTGGACACATCCTGGCTATAGTCACACTCGCACCAGGTCAATCGTATTAATTTACTTACCCCCCCCCTTCTTTTCAGCAATTTCTCACCAGAAACATTTCTTTTCTACATACATAACCTCTGTCATTCGATTTTTCCTCCTTTCACTTTCCTATTCTGCATCTCTCATTTTATTACCTCCTTAAATTTAATTTTCCTCATTTCCCTCCTTTTCTTTCTCTTCCTTATATAGCACCTGCTACAGTCATAATAATTTGTTCTTGTATATATATTACCTATCTTCTACCATTTTCCCCTCCTTTTTCTCTCTTCCTGATATTTCTCCTGTCATACAATTCCTTAAACAATGTTCATCTTTCTTCTTCTTCATAATTCACCTACATAGCATAACTGCATTAATCAGAGTGTTTTATTTTTCTTGAGCTGAGCTACTTAGATTTCTCACACTGCTTCAAGTTAATCAAATGTAACTGTTGCTTGCTTCGCTGTAAACAACATTTCACCTTACCTGCTAATCACTGTCTGTAAGTTCAGCAATAATGCTTTAATCTCATTTTGCATGAATAAAATTTGTAACAAACCAAACCTATGTGTATGAAATTGATTTTTGTTGTATAGCTAAGATCAGTGTGATCTATCATTTGTTACATTTGTAATTTTATGAGAAGACCTCCATCAAAAAGGGTTTTTTGCCCAGTCGGTCTTTCCTGATAAACAAAAGCAAATAAATACATAGGTTCATAGGTTCTTTGGTAGGTACTAGGCTATCTGCCTGAAGGCATTTATAAGCATAGCCAGAATGTGTTGGCTTTTGCCTCTCCCTTAGGTTAGTTCCCTGTGCCTCTGTCCAGCAGAGCCATTGAAGTGATCCCTGGGGTAAACTGTTTCCCATCCACTCATCAAGGTTTCTTTTGAAGAGGGTTAGCGAGGAGGGTTAGCGTTACATTTTATCTGACTTAAGTAATCAGTACGTTCTGAGGGGTTATAGAAGAGGACCTATGGTAGGCACTTTTATTGAGAATTACTTAAAAATCTAAAAGCCCTACTATGGTATCGTGCATGATTTATCAAGAAACAACAGGTTCCCTAACAAATATGGATATAACCCAACAGCTTCCTGTGGCCCTGAACACAATTGTTGCTGAACCCTGGCAGAAGGATCGAGTTTATGTAATTACAAAAATATATATGTCTTCACAGTAGAGGACGGCCTCAAGCTCAGATAATTTTCTGTTCAAACTTCAAGCATTTTGCTATACTATCTTGTTACTGTCAGAATTGCAATTTGCTACATAGGTATTTCCATGAGCTGAACTTTGCCTAAAAAAAGCATTATGGGCAGCAAAGGATTTAGCCATTAAGCTAAAGGCATGAAATGAGAGGTACAAAGTAGGAAGATTTGTTAACCACCTCATCACAGACACATAGACATATGCAGGATCCCCCTTGATTTGACACCAGTTAACTAGCCAATTGTTGAATCCAATCATTTTATCTTTGAACCTAGGTGTCATTCCTAGTGATGCTAGAATCTGCCTCAGTACCATTGATTTTCCTTTTTAGAGAGCTCACTAACTCTGTTGGCATCTTCTCCAAATTGGAGTGTCTACGATCTTTTTCTCCCGCATACAAAACTACAAGATTATACTGATGCTTAGGACAGTGAAGGATCCTGATGGCTAATGTAACATCCCTAACCCTATTATCAAACAGATAGCTTACTATTACCCTCTCCGTGCCCAGTTTGGTAAGTGTATAAAAATGTTTAAAAAGTATTCATTGAGCACTTTCATCCCCTCAGTATGGGGGCGTCATCACAATACATGCCTTCTTTTAAGTCCAACATTTATAGCCCAATGTGTTGATGACATCACAGCCACCCAAATGCATTTAAAGGCACAACCACTTTTAAACATTTCCTTGAAGTTAGGAAAGCTTATTTTTAGTGCAGTAAATATGGTTTCAGATGTTTATTAATGTTTTTTAAGCTGTATTTTTTAAAAAAAGCAGTTGTGCCTTTAAATGCATTTGTGTGGCTGTGATGTCATCATCACATTGGGCTATAAATGTTGGACTTAATAGAAGGCATGTATTCTAATGAAGTCCCCATTCTGAGGGGATGAAAGCACCCAATGAATACTTTTTAAACATTTTTATCTCAATAAAACGTCTGATACCTTTGGAAGGTTGTGGAGAGTTTTGGCTGCAACACAGTGATTTTATTATTTTATTTTTGTTTTGGTTGTCACTGGAGTCATTGTTTAAACAATTTTGGCAGTTTGGTAAGTGTAGTATTGGTATCACCGTCAACAAGGGACTTTTGACATCCTGCAGGTTTATGCGACCTTAGAGGAGCAGGCTTGCAGTTCTAGTGATTGGTAACAGTGGTATATGTGGATCTAGTTGCTAAAAGACACAATTGCAAGCACCTGGATGGCTGAGGTTCACTATATGAAAACTCAGGAAGCTTAGGCAGAGATTTTTTAATTATCTGAGTGCATGTTGGTACAACTCTGCAGTGCTGTTTACTGATACCCATTGTTGCGGACAGACAAATCTCTAAATTAAGTATTTACTTCTCTTGTATATGCAGTCAGAGTGGTCCAGATGCAATGAGTTGTCACTAAACATGAAGCAGTTGTTACATTGACTCAAAACGTGTAGAGCTAACAGACTGGTAAAGGAAGAACAAGTAAGCAGTGAGCCCATGGTAATAAATACTAGTTTTATTGAAGGTCTTACTGAAAGAATTAAACAGGACCAAGAATGAGAAGCAGTTGTGATTTGCCTGTTAGCTGATACTAGTGCTAGTCTCACCACAGCTGTGTACAGCTACGGTAGGAATCAATGTCCCTATGCTCCTTCTCTTATGAGGATCACAACAGTAGCACTAATCTCTAAAAAATAGGCTGTAGGCTCTCTGGCAATCACTGGTCTCAGCCAAGGTGCTGAAGTAGCATGTTCAACAGCTCACCAGAATGTAGTGCCAAGCTGCACAATTGCCAAAAATGTAAAATTCTTCTCCTTCTCCTCCTCCTCCTCCTCCTTCTTCTTCCTCTTCTTCTTCTTCTTCTTCTTCTTCTTCTTCTTCTTCTTCTTCTTCTTCTTCTTCTTCTTCTCCTTCTTGTTCTCCTTCTTCTCCTTTTTGTTCTCCTTCTTCTTCTTCTTCTTCTTCTCCTCCTTCTTCTTCTTCTCCTTATTCTTCTTCTCTTTTTTGTTCTCCTCCTTCTCCTTCTCCTCCTCCTCCTTCTTCTTCTTCTTCTCCTTCTTCTTCTTCTCCTTCTTCTTCTCCTTCATCTTCTTCTTCTCCTTTTTGTTCTCCTCCTTCTCCTCCTTCTCCTTCTACTTCTTCTTCTCGTTCCAGGAGCAAAATTGTTGCACTAACTGCAAGCTGAGTTTTGAGAAGCAGCTTGCAAGCTTTCCAGAGATTGACAGCCTGAAATCAATGCGCCCTCTACTATTTCTCAAACCAGAAAGAAAACAGCAGCACTAATCCCAAACTGCTTCTTTGGAAGTGGTCACAGGCTGTCCAGTGCTGATTTCAAAAGTAAGTTGGAAAAGGGAGGTAATGCTCTTGGTACTGCGGCGTTTACTTAATGAGTGTGAAGATACTAAAGGGATGGTAAGAGAAGTTTTATTAGTCTAAGGGGAAAGCCTTTCATAATCTGACCTTGTAATTCTTTCTAATATGAGCAGATAAAAATAGAAGAATCTTCTAAAGTCAAATTTATATAACAGGTGAGCAACTCAAGAGTCAGCGGGTTTAAAAGCGCAACAGGGACAGAAGTGGGAAGAAACCAAGAATGATCAGAGAGCAGCTATACTCGGTAACTCACACAGATTAAAGCTAGTCCTGTTCCACTCACCTTACATAAAAACTGTAGTTCTCACTGATTCCATAATACAAGGAAAGTTAATAATCCCTTTGCAGTCAAAGAATGCAACACAAAATGTTTTCTAATAGTCCAAAACAGACAACTTGTTCAAACTGCGAGAACAAGCATAAAGTAATAAAAAAGAGCAAGATACAAACCAGCGTAAAGGTACAAGCTCTATATCAAGAAATCCAAAATGATCACCTGGCAGCTCACACAATTTAAACTTTGTCCTGTTCTGCTTACTAAATGAAAATGTTACTTTTCAGTACCTCCCATAGTTCAGACAAAGTTAATCCCTTTTGCAGTCAGAAATGAACAAACGTTTGCTAATGGCCCTCAACAAGAACTTTTTTTAAAATCCTAGGGGAAAAAACAATACTAAAGTAAAATAACAAACAAAATAAGAAAAAAAAACTGCAATACAACAAGAGCAAAATTCCAGAAAGAAAACAAGTATATGAGCTATTAATCAAGAAATGCAAGATGGTACCTGGCAGCACACACACTTACTGCTTGAGCTGTTTCACCAGAGCTTTCTGAAGCAGGTATCCAGCAGAAGCTATCCATCCAGCTCTAACAGGAGATGTTGCTGCTCAATTTGTACCATCAGGTGTTATTGTTTAGCTTATACTACCAGGATTTACAGCTGTACCCCCAGGGGTTACTGTTCTCCAGCTGTACCACCAAAAGTTACTGCTCCACTTGTACCAGCAGACATTACTATTCCACTTATACCACCAGGATTTACTGTCACAGCTGTACCACCAAGGATTACTGCTCCACTTGTACCAGCAGACATTACTATTCCACTTATACCGCCAGGATTTACTATCACAGCTATACCACCAAGAGTTACTGTTCCACTTATATCCCCAGGATTTACTGTCCCAGCTGTACCACAAGGGTTACTGTTCCACTTATATCCCCAGGATTTACTGGCTGAGCTCTACCACCAGGGGTTACTGTTTCACTTATATCCCCAGGATTTACTGTCTGAGCTGTACCATCAGGGGTTACTGTTTCACTTATATCCCCAGGATTTACTGTCTCAGCTGTACCACCAGGGGTTACTGTTTCACTTATACCACCAGGATTTACTGTAACACTTATGCCACCAGGATTTACTGCTCCACTTATACCACCAGGATTTACTGTCACACTTACGCCACCAGGATTTACTGTCCCAGCTGTACCACCAAGGGTCACTGTTCCACTTATACCACCAGGATTCATTGTTCCAGCTGTACCACCAAGGGCTATTGCTCCCTTTGTACAACTAATATTCCTGTTTCAGCTGTTCCTCCAACGGTTGCTGCTTTGCTTTCAAGGTTCAGAACTATCAGTGATCCCTGATGTGGGGCATGTACAGTATTTCTGTCAAGCTATCCTTTGCAAAAAAAGGCTAAATAATATGTTAGCTTTTTAAAGATTGTGCCTTTATTTTTGTTGTTGTTGTGTCTTTCAGCTTATCCCAGTTAGGGGTCACCACAGCAGAGCTCCGGTCTGCTAATGATTGGTAGTTGATTTTTACGTGCCGAGTTACCAGCCCTGACGCACAACCTTCAACAAAGGCACGCCCATTCACGCATGCCTCCACACAGAAGACACTCTAGCTGAGAATCGAACGTGACAACATCTTGCTGTGAGGTGACAACGCTACCGCAGCACCACTACCGTGGGTGTAAAGATTGTGCCTTTATTTTAATTAAGATAATTTGAAGCAGGCACAGACATCTGGGATGGTGTTTGTGTACATGATTTTCAATTAAAACTGTTTAAGATAGTTGTAATTCCCCATGCAGACTTCCAGCATCTTCTCAAGGAGATAGTTCCTTATTTATTTTTTATTTATTTATTTATTTATTTTATTTTACATTTGTTGACCGGGCTAGTCTAGCTAGATATATGTCCATTTTCAATAGAGGCTCGGGGAGAAAAGCTCCAAGTATTAATACATAGTTTAATAAAAAGTGAACACAAAGTAATTTAAGCTAAAATAGTAAGAAGTAAGTCAAGTAAAAACAAAACAAATTAATAACACAATAGTCTTACACATAAGTGAGATATAGGATCCCACATATTATGTCATGGGGAAAGCATAGTACATTTTACAAAGTAACATAATTAGAAAGCATAATGAAAAGACTGAGAATAAAGTAAGAAAGGAAGAGAAGGAAAGATAGAAAAGGAAACAGAGTTAGTAAAGGATGAGTTAATGCATTTAATTATCATCCTAGGGCTAAATGAGGAGTTACTTTATGAAAGAGAGGCAGAATTTACACCTATGAAAGAGTGGAGAAACACTCAGGGATAACTAGTCAGTGGGTCAGTTCACTATCTTAATGTATATTTGAGGAGCTAGGAGACCTCAACTGGGTTATTGGGTAAAGAAGGGAGAGAGGGGAAGGTAAGGAGACAAGAAAGGAAGAGCAAGGCTAGTCTGGGTTAGTGCAGGGGCAGATCCATTTTTTATTGAGATATCTTTTGAGATTCTTCTTGAAAATAGGAAGAGAAGTCAGAGATGAGATAGAGGGTAATTTGTTCCATAGTTTTCCAACTGAGTTGGAGAACAAGCTGTCTCCTGCAGCGTTATTAGTTGTAGTCCTGTTGATCAAAAGTTTGTTAGAGGAGCGTAGATGTTGCAGGTTATAATAAGGGGTAATGAAGCTGGTGAGTATTGGAGTTTTAGTGGGTTGGTACAGGGTTTTGTGAGCTATTATAAGTTGTAGTTCGATCTGATTGTGAAGTTCTAGCCAGCCAAGTTGTCTTAGACTGAGGCAGTGATGGGTCCTAAAAGGAGATCCGGTAGCAAATCTAGCAATGTAGTTGTAGGATATAACTAGTTTATTAAGGTTTGTTTTTGACAGGTTGGTATAAATAGGGCATGCATAGAGTAAAGTAGAGATAAGATGAGTTTTGGCTAGGGTAATTCTAGTAGCTGGGGTAAGAAATGGTTTGATTCGATATAGGGTTCCAATTTTTTTGTTCAGTTTTTATAGTAGAGTTAATGTGATTTTCAAAATTAAATTTATTGTCTATTGTAATTCCAAGTAATTTTGTGGTGGTGTCAGGAGAAATACTAATATTGTTGTTGGAAGTGATAGAGAAATTTAGGGGGATTTGCTTACATGTTGGCGAGAAGGATTGAGTAGAAGGCAGCATTGAGAGAACCATTGTTCTACTGTGTTAAAGGTTTTTTGGGTAAGAGACTGAAGTTCAGTTTGAGAGGTAGCTGTGCAGATTATAGTGGAGTCATCTGCATATTGAATACAGGTAGTAAAAGGGATAGCTGATTGAAGGTCATTAATAAAGATGGAAAAAAGAAGTGGACCTAGGATAGAGCCTTGTGGTACACCTAGTGAGATAGGAAGGTGTTCGGTTAATGAGTTCTTCCAGAGTACTGCTTGTTGACGGTTTTCTAGGTAAGATTTAAACCAAGTTATGCTGTTAGGATCAAGTGAGAGAGAATTAAGAATGTGCAAGAGTATTTGATGATTCACCATGTCAAAGGCTTTAGATAAGTCAATGAATAGTGCAGAAGAAAGACTGTTTATGTTACGGTTAGTGTTGATGGTGTTTGTGAATGAGAGCAGTGCAGTGGTGGTACTGTGGGAAGGTCTAAAGCCGTGTTGACAGTTAGCAAGTAGTTTGTTTTGGAGAAGATGGTTTAGGAGTTGTTTATGGATACATTTGTCCAAGATTTTGGCAATGGGTGATAATAAAGCAATGGGACGATAGTTAGAGAATTCATTAGAGTTTGTGGGATGATGTGAGATATTTTCCAGATATCAGGGACAGTTCTTTCTTTGATGGCTCTATTTATCAGTATAGAAATGAGATAGGCAATAGCTTTAGCTCCTATCTGTAGGAACTCAGCAGGGAGTTTGTCTTCGGAGGGGGTAGAAGGTTTAAGTTTTTGTAGTAATGATAAAATATATGAGGGGGTGTATTTACATAAACAGGATGTAGTTTTGAGGTGTCAGGAGATAGTTGATTTGCAAGATTTTGTATAGTATTTGTAAAGAAGGAGTTAACGGCATTAGCTATTTGTGTAGGGTTGTCAGGGTGAGAGTCTTGTGGGTTGGGTGTGATTGATTGGCCTGGAGATAGAAGATTATTGATTGTGGACCAAAGTTTTTTTGGTTCCTTATTGGATATTTGTTGTAGATGAAGGTAGTAGTTCTTTTTGTCTAATAGTATGGCTTTTTAGTGTTGTTCATTCTCTGAAGGTTTGATGGTCAGTATTTGTTTCTGGTAGAGATTTGTTATCTAATATTATTGCTTAGCCAGGGGGCAGGTTTGGTTTTGATTCTAATTTTGTGTATAGGTGCGTGCAGATCTAAAATAGATAGGAATGTAGAGTTAAAGTATTGTACTGCATCATTAAGAGGTAGTGACTTTAGTGGAGTCCAGTTACATTGTTGTAGTTGTGTTAGAAAGAGTTCTGAGTTAATTTTTTTTTTCTAGATCTAGATAAGTGAGTCCATACACAGGTGTGAGAATCCTTAGCCCATTCCAGACCCTCAGAATCCATGGAGTAGGCCTTGCATTTTAGTGGACGAACTTGAAAATTCTATTTGTTTATTTGGTCAATAAAGATGCTATTAAAGTACTTCACAATGGCAAGACTTGAACATTTCAAGTAGATGGAATATTGCTGTTATTTCTGGGGGAGGTAAAGTGAATAGTGACACTGCTTTGCTACCAGAAAAGCTAACTGCAGTAAAAGAAGAATTTTACATACTAGAAATGCATGTTGTCATGGATATGCTGCAGGTGAAATATCTTACTTTAGGAAATAGCAAGAATGATACAGTACTGAAACCGCAATATAAGCAAGTTATTACTCTTCTAAAGAGTAACCTGTTTCTGATTACCCAGAGTGCTTTGCTGTGGAAAATAAATTATTGCCTGAAATCTTTTATTACATCATGTTGTATGCATATTTATATGGTAAAATGGTGCATACAGCTAAGCTTAAAGCTTTGAAAAAAGACTTTACAGTCTTTTTATTTTCTTTACTAAATAAATTGCAGCTTCAACATTTGAAGGGTAACTGGAAATGTAATGATGTGTAAAATATACATGCATGATAATGTTAATACATCCCTTTAATTAAGCCAGCTCATTTCACTACTTGTTCAGTAATCTTCATTGTGTGTGTGTGTGTGTGTGTGTGTGTGTGTGTGTGTGTGTGTGTGTGTGTGTGTGTGTGTGTGTGTGTGTGTGTGTGTGTGTCTGTGTCTGTCTGTGTTTGTATAAGTGTGCACTTATCATCATCTTAAAATCTTGACCACATAATACTGTGCTGTAATGGCTCTGTGGCTCTGTTTATAGGAAACTGCTTCTGGTCAGTAATTCTGGAAAAAATTCAATAAAAGAGACACGTGCACAAACACAGATGCACATTCATACGCACACATGTACACCCATACCAAACTACTAAAAAGCACACAATAAAGCTTCTGGGCTAAAACAGATATTAATGAAACAGCTTAAAATGAGTACAACCTGTAACAGTAAAATCCAGAATAATAAATCTCAGGTAAATCAAAGCATTCCTCCAACCCCAAAAATCCAAAAATAGTACAGATGTAATGAGATACAGATAACTCATTTCCGAAAATAAACATAGCCAGAAAAAAATGGAGCATTCTATAGTCTCGTATCTGGTATTAATCATTGCAGAAAACAGGCAAAACTGCCTTAAACTGAGCCAGAATATTACAGTGTATAAAATGAGCTGCATTGCCCATAGCAAGAAGTACAACATATTGTACCCTGGGATATCAGCCAACGTCTGTTCTACAGCAGCTCTGAACATTTACATAATATGAAGGAGAAGCAGAAATCATACAAAGAAAACATGATTATCAAATGGAGAATTACCCAAATGTGGCACTGCATTTGTGTTATAATTTAAATAACTGCAGACCTATGTTATACAGCAAAATCATTCTAGGACAATTACTGTATCAGAGCAGATGTGACAAAGCTGTTTTGTGTGATGTTAATTTTCTTGTGTTACTTATGCATATGTGAATGGTTATCTGTGAGTAGATATGGAAGACAGCTGCATAGGTAAAGGCACATTTTCCGTAAAAAAAACACTTCGGCTATGTGCAAATAACACAATCGAACAACTCAGAAGCTTTTGGAAGCTGTCGGCTATAGATAGGCATCCCACAGTAATGCTCTGTAGCTGTGCTGCCATACCTGAATCCATCCATAGAGCCACAATGATACGTATACGTAAGTGGCAAATAAAAACAAAAGGACTATTTCCATTTTTGTTACCCTTAGCTTATACGGTTGACTATAGATAATGTACTGCTTTACTTCTTTTTTCTATTTCTAGGAGTGCTTTTTAGTGTGCCCTACATATTTTGAAGTCGTTTGCTATTTGTGCTCTAGCCCCTATATGAAAAGGCTATTCCAAGTAGCAGCAACCCTTTCTCTGTCGAAATCTTTCCTCACGTTACTTATTTATACATTAACAAGTACGTTGACCAGTCTGAAGACCATATCATTTTCAGGCGCAACCAAAGCCAAAAACAAAATGTACAGAAAGCAAACATACCATGTTTGAATATTCCAGCATATATGACAGCCCCAATGTAAGTGGAAGCAAATGAATGGAAATAAACATGTGTGAGCATTCCATTAGAACACTGAGCATTCAGTAATACCTTATAAGGCAAAACATAGAAGACTTGTAAAACCTCCAGAAAAACAAGAGCAAATATACATTTATGCAATATCTAGCACCAAAAGGGGGTTAAAGAAAGAGTGCAGGTAAGTATATATTGCACAAATAACTAAAACTTGACTTATTATGTGCCCAGACCCCGGGACTAGTTCTCGAGTTCAGAAGTCTAATGACTGTAGGGTAGAAACTATTACTGAATTTTGTAATCCTGCAGTGGATGCTGCGATATCTCCTGCCCAATGCCAGATGCTTAAACAGTCCATGTGTATGATGCGTGTTGTCCTGTATTATTCTGGTGGCTTTTCGGATGCTTCTTGCAGAATAAAGATGTTGTATCGATGGAAGACTGGAACCTGTTACCTTCTCTGCAACCCTCACCATTCTTTGTAGCACTGTCCTTTCTGTAACTGTGCAGTTTACAAACCACACTGTGAAGTTGCAGGTGAGCATGCTCTCTACTGCACCTCTATAGAAGGTGGAGAGAATATGTGGAGAAAACTTAGCTTTTTTTCAGCCTTCTTAAAAGGTGAAGGCATTGATGCACTTTCTTGACCAGTTACCTGGTGCTTCCTGACCACGAGAGATTCTCTGACATGTGTGCACCCAGGAATTTCGTACTCTTAACCCTCTCCAACTCTCACCATTGATCCTGAGCACTGAGTGGTTTATTCTCCTTTTCCTGAAGCCGATAATAATTTCTTTGGTCTTGCTTACATTCAGATTAAGGTTGTTCCTTTCACACCAACTGATCAGAAATGCCACCTCCTCTCTCTACACCCTTTCATCCTAGATGAGCCCCATGACTGTGGTGCCATCAGCAAACTTGATGATATGGCTGGACTTGTGCTTAACATAGCAGTTGTGGATCAGGATGGTGAATAACAGTGGGCTGAGAACACATCCCTGTGGAACCTCCGTGTTAATCATGATGCACTTTGATGTGTTCTTACCCGAACACACCCTGTATGGTCTCTCAATCAGGAAGTTCAGGATCCAGTTACAGAGATATTTACTGATTCCTAAATGTGCCAGTTTTTCTATCAGCTGCATTGGTTCCACTATATTAAATGCAGAGCTGAAGTCTATGAACAGCATCCTCACATAGTTGTCTTTGCCCTCTAAATGCTCAAAAGAGATGTGTAGTGCTACTGATATGGCATTAGCTGTGGATTGGTTAGCTCTGTACGCAAACTGCAGAGGATCAAAATCAGGAGGTAGGCATGATGAAAGATGCTTTTTGATCAACCGCTCAAAACATTTCATAACAGTTGATGTCAGAGTAACTGGTCTGTAGTTGTTAGGGCTGGAGGAAGTGGGTTTCTTAAGTAGTGGGATGATGTCATTTTCCTTGTAGCATGAGGGTACGTTTGCCATGGCAAGAGAGGTGTTAAATATTTCCTTGAGCACTGTGCATAGTTGATCAGCACAGCCTTTTAACATCTTGCCCAGTATTTGTCTGGGCCAGCAGCCTTCCCTGAGTTCACTCTCCTTAACCCTCTTCTTACCTTCTCTGCGCAGTGGCTGAGTATTGCATCCTTCTCATCAGTTGGTAGCTTTAATGCCAACCTGTTTTTTCTTTCCTCAAATCTATCAAAGAAGATGTTCAAACTGTCCAGGAATTCAATGCTGTCTTCACACTGTGTTAATCTGATTTTGTAGTCAGTGATCTCCTGTATGCCTTGTCATAATCTCCTGCATCCTTCATGTCTTCAAAATGGCTTTGCACCTTTCTGCCATATTCCCTCTTAACCTCCTTTATACCCCCTCCTCAGATTACCTCTTGCTACACTAAGGGCTGCTTTGTCCTTAGTGCTGTAAGCTGTGTCTCTCTCCTTCAGAAGTTCATATACCTTAGGGGTGAGAGTCATGGCTTCTGGTTAGCTCTAATAGTGATACTCTTGGTATTTGTTATCCCATCAACACAGTTTGAATTGTATGCCATCACTACCTCAGTGTATTCATCAGTGTGCAAATGCTGATTCACTGTGGCTGCCTCCTTGAACATATCTAAGTTGGTTCTTTCAAAGTAGTTTTGGAGGGCCTCCATAGCCTCCTTGGGCCATACCCTGATTTTTTTCTTTGTGGGTTTCCTCTTTACCCAGTGCAGGTTTGTAAGCTGGCGATAGCAAGATGGTATAATGGTCAGAGTTTTCCATTTGTGGAAGTTGCATTGCCTTATAAGCTTTCTTTAAGTTTATGTACACCTTGTCCAGGATATTGTCACCCGTTGTAAGAATGTCCACATACTGATGGTAGTGTGGGAGTACTTCTTTCAGATCTGCTTTATTAAAGTCACCAACTGCCACGTGTACAAAGTCAAGGTGTTTGCTCTGCAGCTCACCCATATGATTGCATAGTTTATTTAGAGCCTCAGTGGTATTAACACTAGATGGGATATACACCACTGTTATACTGACCCCACTCAGCTCCCTGGGCAAGTAAAATGGTCTAATTTAGTGGACAGGAACTCTGTGATAGTATGATTTCTTAGTTGCTGCACCATTTTTGGTAACACAGATGCAGACTCCACCTCCTCTGGCCTTTCCATACAGTGTATCTTTTCTGCCTGCATGAAACATTCATTCATTCATCTTGTCATGCAGCCATGTCTCAGTAGTCAAAAATTAACAAGTATTTCTCACCTTGTTCTTATCTGAGTTCCAGTCTCAAGTAGTCCATCTTGCTATCCATTGATCTCACATTAGCTTGCAGTATAATTGGTAGTACAGGCCTGTAGGGGTTTGCTTTTAACTTTACATCAATACCTGCACTGCAACCTCTTTTCCTTGTTCTCTGACATCCCTTTCTCTTTTTTCTTGTTCAGCATATTCCAGAAACTTGTTCTACCAATTTCAAGCACTTCAGAGTGTGAAGAGTTAAACTACCCAGCTGTTGTAGCTCTGTGCAAGTAGTAGGCCCCATATACTCTGCTGACTTCAAGGCATTCAACCAGCAACATGTAGAAGTCGACTGTTTAATTTGTAGTAACTTCTGTCTACTATAAGTTATTGTACCTTCAAATGGAAGTGCATAAACTGATTTTTTCGAGATTTTCTGTACAAAAGAAGACAGCTGGAGAGGCCACAAAAGTTCCTCACCAAAAGGATAAAGGGTCTCAAACATCTGTCCTATGCTGCCTGAAAGAAAAGAACTCAGCTTATTCAGCCACTGCACTCCTCTGCTCAGAGGCACCTTTGCCTAACATACAAGGCCAAAAAAAAAACAGATTTTTGATGAATATGCTTCACTCAAAAATCTCTATCTAGAGGAGCAAGGCGGGAGATTAAACCTCGACCTTAATATTAATAGGACGGCTGGAGGAAGTTCCCCATACTAAAGGGGTGGCGTAAGCCACAAAACTATGGGCTAGGCTTGTAAATGCCCTCGGGCAGATAGCCTAGTATGAACCTATGAACCTATGAACCTATGAAAATGTGCACATCTCTAGAATGAGTTGATGCAGCCTCAGCCACAGAGGATGCCAACTTTTTTATTTATTTTTTTTAGCACAGATTCATAAGGCATCTTTTTAAAATGTCTAACACACGAACGTGTTGGGGGGACAGGTTCATAATCCAGAGACTGCCCTTGCTATGGGAATAGACTTCCCATACATGTCAAACAAAGCACCTCACCAGCCCTCTTCAAGAGTAACCTCAATGAGTGGATGGGAAATAGAAAATTCACCCCGGGGATCACTCCAGTGGCTCTACTCGACAGAAGCACTGGGAACTAAGGTCGGGTGGCACGATGCCAGGTTAATCCTATGGGCTAGGCTTGTAAAGGCTCCAGGGCTATTAGCCTAGTACACATCTCTGAACCTATGAACCTATATCCATAGAATACATTGCTGTAGGTCCAGAACAGACCCCTGCAACACCTTGCTGTAAGTCTAGTAAAGATTCATGAAGCACTTTGCTGCAGGTGTGGGATAGTTCCAGCAAATACTTTTTATAACCTGATACAGCTTCATGAAACAGTGAGGCAAACCCTCAACTATCCAGATTTTTGCAGAATGTCCAGATTTTTTACTCATATTTTTGGTCTGTTTTGTGGTTTTCTGGCAAATCAGTGAGTATTATTACTAAATAATGACAAGTATTTGACTTTCAGACTTCATATCCTTCAGAAAATGCATTCTAACTCAAATCCTGTTATTATAGCAGCTTTCTAAGTTTATAAGAGCAGTATTTAAAATCTGTCCCTATTTTTGGGCCTTTTCTGACATCATTTTTGCCTTTGTCTAGATTTTGTGCACACTAAGAGGTTGAAAGGTATGCCATGAGCCACTTTTTCGGGGATTCTACATCTCCATGAAGCAATTTGCTATAGATTTGTCAGAGCTCCATGAAACACTTTGCCATAGATGTAGTAGAGATTCATGAAGTACTTTTTTGCAAGCAATGTGCAGATTGAAAAATCAGATTACTGTGGGTCTAATACAGTTCTGCCAATCACACTGTTGTCAGTATTGTGCATAGATTCATAGGTTCATAGGTAGGTACTAGGCTATTGGCCCTAGGGCCTGCACAAGCCTAGCCAAAAGGTATCCTGGCTTTTGCCACCCAAGAAAATCATTTTCTTGTGCCCCTGTCGAGCAGAACCACAGAGGTGATCCCCGGGGTGAATTTCCTATTTCCCATCCAATCATTAAAATTTTTTCTTGAAGAGTGCTAATGAGGAGCTTTGTTTGATATAGATAGGTAGCTTGTTCCAAAGTATGGGAAGTCTCTGGGACAGGAATCTATCCCTCCAGCATGTTCTGTTTATTGTGGTGACAAGGTTTAGGTCCCTAGAGTGTATAGCTTGGAGGGATTGGGATTTCTTTAAGTGGAGCATGTCCAACAGCTCTGGGTTTGACATAGCTTTGTATGTTAGGCAGAGATCACCTCTGAGTAGGCGATATGCAACAGAGTAAAGCTGGAGTTGTTTGAGATGGTCTGCATAGGGCATCTGTTTGAGGCTGGTAATCCTCTTTGTGAGGTATTTCTGAGGCCTTTCCAGTTGTTGTAGATGTCTTGTGAGGTATATACCAAAATGGGTGTTGTACTCTATAATGGGTCTAATGAATGATGAGTAGAGGGGGAACAATGACTTTTTTTTCCTGTATGAGAAACCTTTTGTGATGAGGTATGCCACATTGAAGGATTTCCTAACTACTGTGGCGATGTGATTATCAAAGAAGAGACTACTGTCCACCTGTGTCTCAAGGTCTCTTATCACACTTTCGGTGTTAAGTAGACTACCACCTATGTGGTAGCTCATGGGTACAGAGTTTTTACCAAAGAGGATGACAATGCACTTTTTGGCATTGAGCTTGAGGCCATGGCTTTGACACCAAGCATCTGTTTCAGTGAGGCCCTTTTGTAGGATGTCCACATCGTTAGGAGTTTCAATTATGGCTTCTAGTTTCCAGTCGTCTGCAAACATCATTTGCCAAAGACCTTTTGTGTTAGCCTGTGTGAAGACTGGTAGAGATGGGTGAAGTCTGCCAGCCTAGCCAAATAGAATTGTGCAGATAATTCTATCATTTGTAAATATGAATGTTGAACTACAAGCTTGGTTTTCTTAAATGAAAGAATAGGCTGTCAAATGCTGAACTTCAACAATGTGGCAACATTTCCCTCTGCTGTAAAGAAAACTAAGTCAAGCATTTCACATCTGTTCTTTGAAATTAAAATTATGTCTTGTACATCTTTTGATCTCCAGAGCTCAGAGCCATTTGGTCTGGGCTAGCACATTCGTTCTATTGTTTTAACTGAAGGAATAATTACTAGAGTGTACATGTGAAATGTCTTTTATTGTTGTAGCTTCCTGAGCAGGTGTTAGCTTGCTAAATAATGTAGTCTGTTGGCCTGGGAACCCCAGGTTAAGTGTCAAAAATGATGTAATGTGTATACCTGGAAACCCAAGTGCTAAAAGTGATGTAATCTGGGAAGGCCCAGCAGAAATGTTTGTTAATGATTTTAAAAACTATTGCTCGGAGAGAGATTGTAAGCATTTTTGTCTGATCATCCAACTCAGCACTCTGCCTGTTTTCTTATGTAAGTTATCTTAGAAGTGTGTTTTCTTTTAGATTAGCTAGGAACTATAAAGATTAGACTGTGTTTTTATGTGATGTCAGAACTGTACTACTGATTTATTTTAAGTTTTTCTGTGTGATCCCTGAACTCTTTTGACTAGAACTGTGTAGTAGAAAGTATTGTCTTGTGATTTTAATTACTTATTATTAAATATTTTAAAACCTTGTAACTGTGGCTGGTTTGTGTAGAGATAAGTTAAGCTCTAGAGTACATTGCATATTTATAGAGTTTACTGTCCAAGTCACTCTAAATAAGCCTTGACTGATTAGTCATACTACCAATTGGATAATAATATTGCACAGTAATAATAGGACACCCTTATAAGGGCCTTTGGGTAGCTGCTAATATTAGCTGAGTGGTGGCAGCTGGTACTACGATATAGTCTGGGTAAATGGGGCACAGCTGGAGAACCGGTGCCAGCCTTCCCCAGAAATGTCTGTGTGGTTGTATAACCTCTTATCACAAAGTATGTGTGTGTGTCAGCTACTTGGGCAGGGACACAAAGCACTGGTTGGACAGAGAGGATGCTGGAGATTTTAGCTTGCCCAGCTGGCTGGGATCTGGACCCTATAGCTGTGCCAGTGGGGAGTCTTATTGGGGACCTGGAGAGTAAGGGATCAACCAGCCCTGGACTGACTGTGATCTCTGTGTGCTCTTAAGGGAAATTGCACTTTACTGTGTGTATTTGTTATCCTTTCCTCATATATGAGACTCCCTCTCTGCTGTTAGTGGTGAGGAATGAGGCTCCTTCATTGCTGGTCCAGGGCATGGTCGTCACAGTCTGTACTTCAGAAAAGTAGATACCAAACAGAGGAGGACCCAGGACTGAACCCTGTGGTACTCCACTTGCCACTGGTCTGAAGTCAGATTTGGAGTCTGCTACTTTCACAGTGTGGGTTCTGTCAGTGAGCCAGTTGTCAACCCATCTTGTGACATAGGGATTTATACCTAGTTTAGTGAGTTTATCTATAATTCCAGAGTGGGGGATGGTGTCAAAAGCCTTGGCGAGATCTAGATAGCCTGTATGAACTACCTTACTCTCATCTACGGCTTTGGTGACTGCTTCAATGAAGTCAAGCAGGTTTAGGAGACATGATCTGCCTTTTACAAACTTGAACTGGGTGGGGTCCAGAGTTTGGAGATTACCAATGTCTTTGTTTATAAGTTCCATGATGATATGTTCCATGGCCTTGCAGACCAGGCTCGTTAGGCTAATGGTGTGGTAGTTCCAGGGGTCCGTGGTGGTTCCCCCTTAGTGGAGTGGGATAACCATCGCTATGCGCCATTCAGTGGGCACAAAGCCTGAGGTGAGGCTATGATTGAACATGGTGCTTAGGTGGGGTGCCAGTTCATTCTGTAGTTCATGTAGAACACAGCCTGGGATGTTGTCAGGTCCCATGGATGCTGTGTTCTTGGCTTTGGAGAGTGTATTTTTTACCTGTGAAGCCGTGATTACAGAAACTTTGCATTCTTCCAGTATAGAGATTGGCCCTTTGGGGGTAAAATTAGCACTGAATCTATCTTCCAGGATGTTGGCAATATCAGTTGGTTCTGTATATTTAGTGCCATTGTGCTGAACTCAGAGCAGATCTGAGTGTTGCCATTGAGATTCTTGACATAGCTATAGAATGCTTTGTGGTTGTCTTTAGAATCAGTGGCGATTTTCTTTTCATAACTAGCTTTGGAGGATTTTATGAGGGATCTCAGCTTCTTACTGAGGCTGACCAGGGAGTTTTTCCAGTCATGGGATTTTACTCTTTTTTGCAACAGTTTCTTTCTTCTGTTGTAGAGTTTGTTTATGGCAGGGAACCACCAGATTGGCTTCCTTTTTTTGGAGGATAGCATCTTGGTTCTGTTAGGGATAGCACAATCCATGCACTCGTATAAGTGCTTATAAAGTGCATTTGTGTATGATTCAGCAGTTGTACCTCTATTGTCCATCTGCATGCGTGTCATGAAGTTTGCCACTTCTGTCTTAAGAAGCGTGAAGTTGGCTTTGGAGAATTTTTTTACAGTGGTTTTCCTAATGGGGGTGGGGGCAGGATGTGGATGTCTAGGATGATTAGCTTGTGGTCGCATCTGACCAACGAGGAATTGACCTCTGGTGTGGAACACCGGTCGCCCATGTTGGTAATGACCAGGTCTAGGATATTGCTGCCTTGGTGAGGGTGTGGATAAGTTTAAACAAGGTGTTGGAATGTATGAATTCCAGAAAACGTTGAGCAAAAGAGTTGGGACATGACTAGTTTTCCCAGTTAATGGTGGAGTAGTTGAAATCACCCATTATTAGGGTGTTGGGATGTACCCTTATATTTTCCAGTGTATCAAGAAATGAGGAGTAGGAATCCTGGGGCATGTGGGGAATCTGTAGCAAGTTACAGTTTGGATTGCGGTTTTGCCCAGAGTTAGTTGCACTTGCATAATCTCGGATGCATTATGCTGAGCAACTAGCCTGGAGGTGTGGCTATCCTTAATGAATATGGACACACCTCCACATTTAGTGTCTCAGGCCAGGTTAGGTGGCTGAAAGGTGTGGTATGAATTATAGCCTGGTAATGCAGGGGTGCTCTCTGGAGCCTTGAACCAGGTCTCTGTCACTGCACAGATGTCGATGTTCTCCATTTTAAGGAGTGCCTCAAGTGAATGCATTTTGAGGTTTAGACTTCTAGCATTGAGTAGCATTGTCCTCAGATTTTGCTTGCTTGTACCTGTTACAGTGGTGAATTTGTCATTTGAACCTTGCCTAAAAAAAGGCACTATAGGGGTGGCAAGAGCCTTAGTCGGTATCCAGAATCCCAAGTGTGACAGGTGCAGGCCATCTCTGACAAAGCATCGTGGTCTGTCGATCATGTCATCCCAGGCAGACAGATACTGGATCCCCTTAGAATGACACCAGAAGCTTAGCCAATTGTTGAAGTCAATTGTTTTGTCCTTGTACTGTGGTATCATTCTGGGTGATGACAGGATGCTACTCAGGGCTAGGGTCATACCTGCCAGGGCTACAAGATCAGAGAGCTCCTCTGTGTCTCTTTTCATGTAGTCCAGGGAGGTACGTCTCAGGTCATTCACACCAACATGGACAATGACAGAGTCATATTTGTACTTGTTGTGGAGTGATCTGAGTGCCTGCATTATGTGGCGGATCCTGGCGCCTGACAGGCAGCTGACAGTAACTTTCTCCTTGTTTACCCTGGTGAGTGGAACATCAGTGTGCCTGACTATAGAGTCACCTATGACTAGAGTGTCGGGTACGTTGTTATGCCTTATGGGCTGTGGTTGAGTGGCACGCTGAGTTTGTGGGATATGTGTCATTTGGGTTGTGTTGGGGGTGTAGGTTGCATGCGTTTCTGCTTTGGAGCGCTCTGTTGCTTGAGCAGATTTTTATTGTGAGCCTCCACAAGTGTAGGTGTGTGTTTTGTGTTGCTATGTGTGTGTTTTGGTAGTGTAGGTTTTGAGGGACTATGTGATGACTGTGGTGTGGTGCAAGTCTTTACCTTCTCCTCTTGACTGTCTAGTCCAGTCTTGGGTGAAGAGAGCTTTGCTTCCAGTTTGGCTATATAAGTGCATCTCTCACAGGTTGTACTATTGAGTGGTAGGAGGAGAAGGTTGTCTGTGTACATGAGGCAATTGCTACATTGCCCAAAGATGCCCAGATTCATCAGGTAGACAGGAGAAAACACCAGGAGCGGACCCTTAGACATGCCTGGATAGGTGCTTATTTAATGAGTACTAAAAATGTTTTCCTCTAGACAAGTGAGGAAAGTTGAGTGCTACAGTAATTTGTAGCTTATTTAGTGCTTATAATGAGTTCTGAGCAAGTGCTGAGCTCAAAGAAATGGATTTGAGTGCTAAAACTAAAAATCTGGCTAGTTCTAAGGGAAAATTTAAAGAGCAGACTTTATGGCACCAGGAATAGTTTAACCCTAGCTAAGTGGCGATGCATAAAATGTTATTTTTTTTTTGTTTTTTGTTTTTTTTTAATATAACAGTAGCAAATGAGCAAACTGTTTAAAAAAAATAACCAATAAAAGGCTAAAAACTGAGCCTCGTTCCAGCAGTCTTCGATCAGAGAAGTATTAACTGCACACTCCTGCCACTAGGGTGCAGGGGAACCTTCTCCAAAAAAAGATGGGCTGGATTAGTGCTCAAGTTATACAAACAAAGCTAGATTCAGCAGGTCTGAATTTAGTCTATGCTGCAGCAAACAAGGTGTACCAATTTCAGAAAGAAACAGTTCAAATAAGCAGGCACAACAAGCCTTTATCTGAAACTCCCAGCTCAGAAGGGCAGAATCTACCCTCTCCACCCACAAGAGTGCAGACCTCACCTTCTTAGTGTAAAATAACTGGCCCGAAGCTCAAGTGCTTAAACCAGAACATCCTGAACAAGCTGCAAACGGTCTAATTCTAAGTTAGGAAGATTCAGATAAAGAAGTAATGCAACCATAAGGAGGTCAAGGTTTGCACAACCACAGAGCGACATTCAGATGGGCGAAGATGTTTGATTTAGCTGTAGTCTTCAGATGATAACAGAATGTCCTCACCACAGCTGATGGAGAATAAGCTTGATTTAGGCTGCATTCCTCAGACAATAGAAGGAATTCCTGACCACAGCTGGTACATGTAAATACTGAGTGCAGATTCATAAAGGGACAAGCTGGAGGTATAGAATGGATTCATGAAACATTTTGCCATAAATGTAGTAGAGATCCATGAAGTACTTTTTTGCAGGCATGGTGCAGATTGAAAAATCAGATTACTGTGGCTCTAATGCAGTTCTGCCAATCACATTGTTGTCAGTATTGTGCAGATTCATAAAGGGACAAGCTGGAGGTATAGCATAGACTCATGAAATGTTTTGCTGTTTGCCAAGTGCAGGTCACTGAACTACACTTTAATAAGTCAAGTGCAGATCCAGGAACCTTTTTGCTGTAGGTCTAAGATTTATGAATCACATTGCTATAAGTGTGATACAGACAAAGGAAGAAGTTTTCTCTAATTCTATTCACGATGTTGAGTGTCAGAATGACCCAAACCAGAGGTTAAGCTTTCTCCCTTAGCTATGTATGCATGTCCCCTCAGTATTTGCATGTACCAGCTATGGTCAGGAATTCCTTCTATTGTCTGAGGAATGCAGCCTAAGTCAAGCTTATTCTCCATCAGATGTGGTGAGTTCATTCTGTTATCATCTGAAAACTACAGCTAAATCAAACATCTTCACCCATCTGAGTGTCGCTCTGTGGTTGTGTAAACTTTGACCTCCTTATGGTTGCATTACTTCTTTATCTGAATCTTCCTAACTTAGAATTAGACAGTTTGCAGCTTGTTCAAAATGCTACAGCCTAGTTACATACTGTACTGGCTCTGCAGGGACTGTAGTTTATTTATTTATTTATTTATTTATTTGCAGTTTGTTTGTTAGGATAGTCCAATTGGGCCACGAGGAGCCTGTTTTCAATGGCGTCCTGGCAAGAAAAGCTCCAGAAAATACAGATACACAATTATACAAATTATTCAAGAGAAGGAAATATTGGTACAGTGTACATATTAGTCTTGGGAGAAAAGCTATTAGTTATTACTAATTCAGTCCTATTCTGGTGCTGGACCATTTAGCTCTGCACAATCTAGGTTCACCTCACCTGGAACAACTTCTAATCTTGTATAAACTGTCCAGAGCTCTGCACTCTGCCAGTCTGGGATTGTGAGAGGTCCTAAAGATGTACCTGGAGTCCGCAGTTTTTTTCCAGGCATCACAACATTGGAACCTCCTTCCCAGTGTGGTTATATTAGTCTCCCATTCCTATACTGGTCAACTTTAAAACATCCCTAAAAACTAATTTTTTTCATTCTTGTCTGAGACTTACAATAATCAGACTTTCAATCCAGATTCATACTTATTTAGAGTGTTAATTGTGTCAATGTTTTTATTTGCATTATTTTTATAGTACTGGGTTCTTAGGTTTAAAGACATTTGAATTTGTTCTGGGTACTCCTTACAAATACGCGCACATATATGTATCATCTATTAATGACCGCCAATTTCCCTGAATTACACACAGTTACACTGATGAAAATAAGTAAAAAACAAGTTAAAAATCAAGTAAAAAGGCATTTTTGCAAGGGACAAGCCCATGCTCCCCCAATTCCAAGACATCACAACAGTGAGGAACTGGAAGAACCTCCTCAATCCCTCTTTTTGGTTATTTTGTACCAAAACTCTTTACATGAACTCACCCACTGAACACTAAAATACACATATAATTAATTCAGCACCATGCCTCAGATACACACGCAAACACACCCACAAACACACATGAACTCCCCAACACAATAAAAGCACATTGACAAACACAGAGAAAGTAGTACAGATCTCCTGCATTTTCTCCCATTACTCACTTGACATGTGTGCATGCATGTATGTATGTATGTGTATATATATATATATATATATATATATATATATATATATATATATATACACACACACACACACACACACACACACACACACACACACATAGATATATATAAAGAGCATGGAAAACATTTACTCTGAAATTCTACGATAAACCAACCACTTCGCTAATCCTATTAATAAAAATAATACACACTCATGAAGCACCTTCCTGTACACCTAGCAGAAGAACACTGAGGCAAGCCTAATACAAACCCATGAATCATTTTGCTGGTCATCTCTCTTATGCTTCATACTGGACTTTCTTCACATTGAAATTCTAAACAGTACAAGGTAAGCAGTTTTTTACATAGTTAACCTCTGTCTGCACCCTAGTGTGAAGGTTATTACACTCTGAGGATGAGGACCTCTGTTTAAGCAGCCACAAGACAACTGCATAGTCTGTAAACCCAGGTTGAAGTATATGCCACCATTTTTAATTTTATTTGATTCGTTGTAATAATCAGGAACATTCAGCTGGGCAGAGCCCATAAGTAGCAGAGGCCCACAGAAAAGCGCTTCATTTCATTATCAAAAAATACAGAAACTTTTATTATATGAAAATGCAGAGTAATGAGCAAATACTATACAGAAAACCTGCTGCTTAAACAAGTAGTATGTAAACGTACCTCTGACCTGTCCAGATGTTCACAGAATGTACAGATTTTTACATCATATTTTCAGTCTGTTCCTCATAAAAGCTATGGTTTTCTGGCAAATAACTGAAGATTGAAGTAACTAAATAATGCTAAGTCATGACAGACATTTCAGTTTCAGACTTCATAGCCTTCAGAAAATGCATAAAAATGTGAAATCTGTTATTCTAGCAACTTTTTAAGTTAATAGGAGCAATATTTAAAATCTGCCCCTGTTTTGGGCCTTTGTCCCCCATTATTTCTGGCTTTGTCCAAATTTCTTGTATTGTGAAGTTGAGAGGTATGTTAATGTAGAACAGTTTGTTCTAGCAATACCGTAACCCCCACAGATCCATAATCATAGCAATGCTGACTTACATTTCTGATCAAGTAATATTGGTAATTTCTGCAGCCAGTAGCATTATTAGACCCTAGAAATGGTACCTTCTGTAAACAATCATACCAGGTGCATTGTCACACAAAGTGTAGTTTTACATCTTGCAGTACACCTTGGTCTCTGACTTACTTTGCTAAAAGGAGCACCATGCAGTAATTCCTGTGGATAGTATGGCTAGCCAAAGTTAAAACAGTGTCACAGAGCACAGGTAGGAAAAGATGTGCGTTCGCACCTTAGTGTTTCTGAAGATCACAACAGTGCTTCAGGTGGCAGTAGGTATCAGAACTCGTCACAGATTTGGGATGCATGGCTGGGCTTAAAAAGCCCCTTCTGGTCGTTAGCCTAGTAAACACCTATGAACCTATGCATGGATGCCTACAATAGAGAGAGACTTTTAAAATAATGATGATCCACCTTACAGTGACACACACATCACTGAAATCTTTTACCTATTCTTGGGGTGAGAGGAATCAGACCGATTCCAGTGAATGGATCAACTGTTAATGAAGCGTTATTTGAGTGCTGTTTATACTTGTATACTGACTCTCAGCTTGGGTGACTGAAAGTAAAGGGAAAAGGTAACTTGTTATTAAAACAAACTTCTCTGTTTACTGACAGGATCAGAAATTTCAGAGTTAGTGCCGTCACACTGGGAGAGGTGCAGAAACATTTTTTTTTCAGTTTGCAGCTATGTCAAATATTGTATGTCTGTATGTTTTAAGAGGGTTGTCAACTAAGTATTAGACACTTATGTTTACTGAGTAGCTATAAGGGCCCAGAAAATTATGGCAAAAATGACGTGTCTGCATTTTAGTGCAGGATCTAAATGCAGAGATGTTATCATAACTAAAAGGGTGTGAGTAGTTGGTGTGATAGCTACTAGAATGAACAAATCAGCTTCAAAAACTTAATTTTCCTCACACATCATTCAGTGACAGCTAGTGCAGAAATAATTCTGTCTCTAGTTCTGCATCATACAGTCTGTCTGAGGTATGAACAGAAATAGGTCAGCGAGGAGCCAGCCCCCTTTTATAGGGAAGATGAGCCCTCAGTTATAGAGAAGATGTGATAATTTGATTTGTTCTAATGACTGCCTACTATTTTATCTTAGCCAGTCACTTATAATTCTGCAGGAATTATATCACAAAAAGGGACAGGGATTATTTTAAAACAGATTTCTCTCTTTCCAAAGGGTTGCAGTGCTTAAACAATAGTTTCCAAACATGGCCGTAGGCTTCACTTTTTTTAATTCATCACAGCGATGCGGTACTAATTTACTGCAGAATAGAAACATTGAAGCACAGTGTTTAATTCCAGCTAAATATTGTTTTTCTCAGTCTATCCATTTCCCAAGCCTGTTGAAACTATCAGTCCTTTGCAACAAATGGCCTAGAATTTGTTCCATTCATTATAGAATCCCTCCCCAACTATTTTTAACTGATTAAATTGGAGGGAGTGGATTTACTAAAGGCAAACCATTTGCTCAGCGTCCCTAATGAATTATAGTCTAAACAAAAAATCCAGGTGAAACTGATCCATACATTTCACTGCAAAATCAGTTATCTTGTGGTGTCAGATTTCTGGTGTCATCAAAATGTATGGTCCCGTTTTAATTAATGTAAATATTCAATTTAAAAAAAAAAACACAGTCATGCACAATGCATTGTATTTGCAAAGGCAAGAAATGAGAAATGCCTGGAACCAATTACTGTGCTGTCAATTTAAAACCACTGCTCCCTCGTGGCCTTTGGGAATTGGTTATCTCTGTAATCAAGCGTAAGTGTGGGGAATGCATCACATGGCAGCAATTTCAAGGATGATAAATGTTTTGCTCAGATGCTACGGCAGGGAGATTGAGATTAGAAATGGCACAACAGGGAGCCTGAGATGAGAAATGACAACAGTCATAGTAATTGCAGCATTGTTTATACCATATGGTGCCTTTACCTTACCCTCTATGTTAGATGTAAAACTACATGTCATTCCATTCAAGAATTCATCTTCAGTATTACAAAGGGTGCGGCTGACACTGCCCAAGGGAGCGGTTACACTGTTTATTGAGTGCTGGAACTTTTGGAGCTCCCATAGGGAAACCATTTAAGGATGCCCTAAATTAACTATACCAAGCTGAAATTAGTGGAACTGCAGTTTATGCAGAGATGTACCTAGGGGAAAAATGGCATTCACAAACCATTGTGAAAAAGAATCTGTAGATGTCTACACTAAATCAGTACACAACTTGTAAGCCACAAAACTATCTCTAAAGTTGTTTGTATTATTATATGCAATATGTTTAATGTAGGCATCCATTAAAGAACATACATTGTATCAATCAGTAGTCAGATCACCCAAAAATGAAAATTTTCAGCCCCTACCCACATCTGTTGCACAGAGAAGGAAAACCCTCCGGAAGAAACATGGCCTAAAGCCTGTTGGTTTATCGGAGCACTTTACTGATCTCTGCGGTTCTGTACTTCACATCTGTATCCCTTAAAGTACATGACATACACATACTAATTTTAATCTCAGTATCAGTAACAGGAAATACTTGAAAATTCGTTGAAGTGTAAATATAAATGTTACAGCTCCATAGCACTGCAATAGACATTAGTATTTGACATTATTTTATTTTATTTTATTTATTCATTTGCTTATTTATAATATTTGTTAACCAGGAATGTTCTACTGGAAAGATCTCATTTTCAGTGGTGTCCTGGCTAAGAAAAACTCCAAGGCATCAGACATTTGGAAATTGATGTGGTGGTAAGCACATTCAATTTTAATAACATTGACAATCACCTAATGCTGTGAAATGCATTTTTTAACAATTTTGTACAAAGTAATCTAAGAAGATATGAGCAGACTAGATTACTTACTGGTACAAATGTGCTAAAACAGACTATATATTAACTAGTGCAAGTAATTTTAAAGGCTAACTTATGCGCAACTTATGAACAATGGAAACAGAAAATATGCAACACTGAATTACAGTAATTAAGGAGCACATATGTAGTAAAAACATGGTCTAAGCCTTGGGTTATGTATATTCTCTAATAGGTCCTATAAAATTGCAAACTAGGCAGGACTGAGGTCTACTTCATGGCAGAAGGAAAAGTTCATAGTTACCGTGCTACCCTTCCACTAGTCTGTTTGGGTCATTTGGTGTTCACAACCTCCTCTGAAGCTGACTAGCAGAATCTGGAAACAGTATTGCTATTGGCTATTCTTCTATCACTCCCCCCATATATTTGCCCTTGCCCCAGACAAAACTTCCTCCTGTTCCACACTGCATACACAATTCTGTACTGCATTGATTGCCATTAACCTGGAATCTGGGATCCTCTCATACTTTGTTTCTAGAAATTTCCCCTTTAAGGCATGCATCCAGTTATGCACTTGTAATATTATTATTCAAACTGTCCCACTAAGATTGAATGAACATCCTGGAAGGTTCATCTCTGATCCTCTAAACTCAGACCTCATGTTCTTCTTAATAGCCAATGAAATTGTATGTGTGTTTGTATATGTCTGCATGTGTCTGTGTGTACATATCGTGGGGTCATGAGCATGCGGTGCGAATCTTCCTGTCCGCAACTGTGTGACTGTACACTTCTCTTGACCCTTCTGTGAACATATATTTACTACTCCTGTGATTTTGCATGTTGTTCTTTATAATTTCTCAGTGATATAATGTCATTGTTATTCACTGTGTACTGTTTGACTGGATAATACCATTCTAACAGTCACTCAATTTTCCAGTTAATCTTTGAACTTTTTGTTATATATTCTTGTGTTTTTATTACAAAGCTCCCATTTTCACTGAATTGTAGAAATGTGCATCTCTGTGTCATTAAATGTTTATTATCATTATAAGTGAGTGAGGGCTGAAAAGAGCCTTTTCACCAAATTCACTTAGCTGGTAATAAATACAATAAAAATAAAGAATGCTGTTTACAGTAGAAAATGCTCCAGTCTATAGGTTCCCCTTTATAATCACAAAATACTGAAATCTTGAATTTCACTATTTTGTGACCAAAAAGGCGAAACCTTCTAATACCAAACCTTCACAATCCTGAAACTACAAATTCCGAACACACAGCATACACCACACCACACATAAACCACAACATCCACAATGCAAAACAAATAAACACACAAAAACAAAACACCACACATCCACGTACCTACACTACACATAAGCAGGGGGGCAAGCCTCTCTGGGCCCCCCACACCCCCCTACTTATATATATACTAACTCCGAGAACGCACAAACAGTAAAAGACAGTACACTCACACAAAGACATTCCACAGTCCCTCGCACACCCACACACACACACACACACACACACACACACACACACACACACACACATCACACATAGACAAACACCAACACATTCAATAATTACACACACACATGGTCACCTTCCTACCGTAACCCACACATACAACTTACAAACAATCTCACATACACTCAAACTCCCACCCAAAACCCTAACAAAACACTCACTTACCTTAGATTCCATGTAAATCCATATACTACGCCGAACAACATCCAAACCAAACAGATCACGTCATGTAACATAAAGCCATAACCGCAAATTCAAAATATTCAAATTCGCGATTATGCACTTTCGACATTTTAAAAATTTGCCTTTATGGTCACAAAATACTGAAATTTGAGATTTCAGTATTTCGCGATTATAAAGGGGAACCATATATATATATATATATATATATATATATATATATATATATATATATATATATATATATATATATATATATGTTTTATATCAAAAGTTCGACTTTTCAGAAAGTCGAACTCCATATGGTCAACAACAGGTGATCCATTTTCTGAAAAGTCAAACTATTTGTATGGAGATTGCTGTACTGTGTTGATCAGGGAATTTGCCCATTTGCCCACAGTAGTGCAACGTCAGAATTGGCATATATACTTTACAAGGGTGTAGGAGGCATGTCCTGCAAAAACACAGACTTTTTGTTTTTGTGCACCTTTATATATCTTAGTCTTATGGTGGCCAGGTGGTCTGCTGGCGGTCAGTCCAACGTCCTCATGTAGTACATCTCAGCACACGTCTTAAGTAAGGATCGGTATATTATATTGAAAGTAGGTTAGTCAGGGGCGTGCATTTTAAAAACATGCAAATACAGTGCACTTGTTCATTATCATTGACCAGCCTGTGTATCGATAACAAGTTAAAAAACGAGCGTGCAGGAGTAAAAAAACCACCAGAAAACAAGAAACACTCCTGTAAACTGACTCCAATGCCCAAAATACCCAGACAAAAACGAAAGTTCCAATCAACAATTTATTAGTGAAAACAGAAAGATCCCTGAGAAAAAGGATTTACAAACACTTATATGCAATGGAAACTCAAAACAACAATAATGCCCTACATAAATGTGCACAGAAATGTACTAACTTTAAAGGATACAAGTTTGGGATTTTAGAAGTGGTTAGATACAGTGAGAGGGGCGGGGACTGGTGTAATGAAATAGGAAGAAGGGAATTAAAGTGGCACTTGTCATTAAACACCAACCAACTCCCTGTTATTAATGACCATTTACCCTTGGTGCCTGTATTGAAGCAAAGGGCACTCAATTTATAAAAAGCAGTTATTTGAACAATATTTTTATTTACTTTGTTAGGGGATTGATACACAAGTTGTATATATTTATATTTTTATTTTTATTTTTCTTACTGCAGTTTTTTACACTGTCACTTTAAAGTGTTAATTATACCTTCCACGGTGGTGCAGCAGTAGCATAGTTGCTTTACAGCAAGAGGCTCTCCTGTTCTATTCTCGGCTGGAGTGTGGGGAGTGCCTTTTGTGTGGAGTCTGCATGTCCTCGCCGCGGTTGGGTGGGCGTTCGAAAGACATGCATAAATGGGCATGCCTTCGTTGAAGGTTGAACGTCGAACTGGCACCTCGGTATTCGTCAAAATCTACTGCCAGTCATTAGCGGACCAGAGTTCCGCTGTGGCGACCCCTAACAGGGAAGAGCCGAAAGACAACAACAACAACTTTAAAGTTTTAATTATGTCAGGAAATGACAACTATTTAAACAATCACATAATGCATTTCCATGGTTTTGATAAAGTCTGTGATTAGACCAGACGAAAGCTCTTACCTTAGCTTCTTTTGTACGGAATATTAGTGCTGTGCATTGCTTTTAATTTACTGTTTTTTATGAACTACTACATCAGTGCTGTCGACTGTTTTTACAAGAACTGGTTGCTGTACATTTTCACTAATAAATTGTTGTGTGGAACTTTCGTTTTTGTCTGGGTATTTTGGGCATTGGAGTCAGTTTACAGGAGTGTTTCTTATTTACTGATAACAAACATCCATGCTCTCATGCACACACGCGCGCGCGCACACACACACACACACACACACACACACACACACACACACACACACACAAAGACACATTGCAAACACATGCACAAACCCACACTCATCACCCCATACCATTCTTTCTGCACCCACATACATGAAACACACATAAAAAGCACCAAATACACTTCTAGTGAAGGGAAAAAGCTCTCCCACACTCTCCAAAACTTATATAACCAACTCCCAAGTCCAAACTTACTCTGGTGGAAATGTTTTTTTGGACACAGAGTCGCTAAACCAGGCTTCTTTCACATCACACACTTTTGACAGTTTTCACACAACTCCTAACAAACACACAGAATACATACTAAGAGATGCATCTAAACATTCATCAACTGCATCTCCCATCAATACACACACACAAACACATTCACACATATGTGCGCATATGCATGCGTGTGTGTGTGTGTGTGTGTGTGTGTGTGTGTGTGTGTGTGTGTGTGTGTGTGTGTGTGTGTGTGTGTGTGTGTGTGTGTGTGTGTGTGTGTGTGTGTCCACAGTACTGTTCAACAATGAACACACACCACAACCCCTGCTTTCTTTCACACATATATTCCACACAGATTCTCTTATCACTTCCATACACACGCACACACACACACACACACACACACACACACACACACACACACACACACACACACACGCATGCACATCAACACACCTTTGACTATTTACACAACACTTACCTGCACAATATTTGACAAACAGACCTACCTGCACTTAATGCAAAACTCACTGGCAACCTACTGCCAACATGCACAGCACACTACGACACCTGCAAGATTTCTTATATAGCAAGAAGCATTTACTATATAGGACAGAAATGTAACTTGTATAGTGAATTCCCATGCTTGTACATACTGTTAACAAATGTACACACTTGAAAAGTGCATTTATTCATCCAGTATAGCATATGATCACCATTCGCTAATGACAAAGCACCTGTCAGATGTGCCACTGGTTAAAAGGACTACACCCATTAAGTAATATTTCATCCCCTTTACTGGTTAAACTGCATTACATATAGATGGTTCCAGAGCTGACTGCCACACCCCACTCTGAATATCAGAAAAAGACAATCCAATCTGGACACCAAAGGCAGAGACAAAGGGAAGCAGAGTATATATTTTTCAGAGTGAGTCTTTCTACTGTTGTTGTTCAGTCACTTGTTGAATACATTAAAAACAATTCTTTAAATATTGAATAATCCTATGCATTAATTATATCAGATTCACTAACAAATAGCTACTATAATACTACAGAGGTATCCACGTTCTGCAGTTCCCCATCCCATGGGCTAGTTGAGGAAAAAAAAATTACATAATTGTACAAGACAGTAGTTTCAAACTCTTAGTTCAGAGAGGTCCTGACTGTCTGTTTATGTCTCACTATATTATTATTTTCTTCTGCAGTGAACGGCTTTGCGCCAAGTTGCACCACGCTGTCCACCTGAAAAATTTGCTAGATTGCCTCTGCCACCAGGGAAGTGAGTGTTTAAGCCATATTTAAGGCACTTTAAGCTGACTTAGTGAACATTATTGCTCACTGGAGTATTTTCAACATTTATGAAAATTTGTAATTTGATCTTGCAAGAGAAGAGAAATATGCAGTCCTGACTGTGTATTTGCTGACAGCTTGCTGTCTTTCAATTGGCTGCTTTGTGCTTTACTGTATAATTTATTTTCTGTTACATTGTACAGCTTTGTACTTTTCTAAACCAGGTAGCTGTACGCCACTGTTGTACATCGCCTTCATAACCCACACTAGACAGTAGCAAGTGGATAACTAAATAAAATAAAATCTCCCCTTAGAGGTTTTTCAAAAACTAGCCTTCTTCAACTACCAGCGTTGTGCTCTGAGCTGGCTGATCGCTACTCTCCTGCATTGATTGCCTAGCGTTAAATGTGCAGAATCCTTATGCCTTATTATCATTTTCTTTTACCTGCTAAAAAGGACAGGAAAATAGACGATTCCAGAAACCCATCACTGGTTTTAAAAGTGACCCACTAGCCAACAATCCTATAATCCTCTCTAAACTCATTACACCAATTTACCACAGATCTATAGTCTGCCCTTACCTCATCTGCCCCCACCTTGAGGCATTGCAGCAAGTGCCTAATAACTCACAGATGACCTGCTGCTGCTACCAACTGACTCTGTATGTTAGAGGTAGAAAATACTTAGATTGGAGGTTAATAACTCAAGCCACTTAGTTGTCAGAAGTACCCTCTCTGCACCACAACAGACCGCCAGCACTAAACTCACGTATGCTGAGGTATTAAAATATACACAGCAAGGCATCAAAGTCCTCCTAGACACTGCAGTAATACATTCAAACTTCAGAAGAATACTAACAGCACCCCTGACCTGCTGCTCACACAACAGACACCTCCCCTGACCTGGTGCTCACAAACACACAACAGACACCTCCCCTGACCTGCTGCTCACACAACAGACACCTCCCCTGACCTGGTGCTCACAAACACACAACAAACACCTCCCCTGACTTGGTGCTCACAGAACAAACAGCTCCCCTGCTGCGCACACAAAAAAAACTGCCCTGACCTGCTGCTCACACAACAAACACCTCCCCTGACCTGGTGCTCACAGACACACAACAAACACCTCCCCTGACCTGGTGCTCACAGAACAAACAGCTCCCCTACTGCTTACACAAAAACAACTGCCCTGACCTGCTGCTCACACAACAAACACCTCCCCTGACATGCTGCTCACACAACAAACAGCTCCCCTGACATGCTGCTCACACAACAAACAGCTCCCCTGACCTGCTGCTCACACAAAAAAACTGCCCTGACCTGCTGCTCACACAACAAGCACCTCCCCTGACATGTTGCTAACACAACAAACAGCTCCCCTGACCTGCTGCTCACACAACAAACACCTCCCTTGACCTGCTGCTCACACAACAAACTCCCTTGACCTGCTGCTCACACAACAAACAACTCCCCTGACATGCTGCTCACAAAACAAACACCTCCCCTGCTGCTCACACAGCAAGCAACTCCATTGACCTGCAGTTCATACAACAAAAAGCTACCCTGACCTGCTGCTCACACGACAAACACCTCCCCTGACATGCTGCTCACACAACAAGCACCTCCCCTGACCTGCTGCTCACATAACAAACACCTCCCTGCTGTTTACATACTAGTATCCCCTCTTAGGACAACAAACATATATCATCCAAGTGGTATTACTAAGCCTATAAGGTATCACGCAGTGTTACTCCAAATAGCATTAGTCATCAGTGAGTCCATAATGAGCCATACTGATGCACCCCTTGCTAGTCTGAGCAAAGCTAGAACAATTAGGTGCCTCAGAATTTGTATTATCACTTAGGTACTGCAGATCTTTCATCCCTAGTCTGCCTACAACATGATCTCACTTTATGTGGGTGTGAATGACCTCTGTCATGCCTCATTAGAACATATTAAGAGGGACTAGGTTAGCTCTCCAAGTATAGTTTTTACCACTGGCAGGCAACAAGTCTAGAACAGGGAACTACCATCACCATGAAGGATGTAACAATACAGACAGAATGTAATTGATTTCAGCAATTTTTCCAGTTATTGACATCATTTAAAAAGGGAATCTACTTAGTGTCAGCCTGGCGAGGGAGAAAGAGAGAGAGAGAGTTGACAGTCGTACCTGCTTTGCAAGGGATGGTCTGCACTTCTTTCCACAGGGCTTATGCATATTGGCCAAGATGTTCTCTGCCCTCATTATGCTCCTTTTAATGAAAACCAGGTGCCTGCATCTGCCAGCCTAGCAAATTCAAATCAGAACTATCTTGGGCCACCCGTGTGGCACTGCTCAGTGCTAAAAGCCTAAACAAAAAGATTCCTGTCTTTCAGACCTTCCAAAGCCTTAGAAAAAAACAATGTCTGTATAGTCAAGGAAATGTGGTACCACTGTAGTAATAACACTATTTCTGTCTCTGGTTTTAAACTTGGTGCTACTCTAGTAATAACTATTTCTGTGCCTGGTTTTAATGTTTATCAATTCTTTAGACCCTCTAATGAGACTGGCTCTGCCTGTGGTGAAGGTGTCTAGTTATTTGTAATCCCATCAACTTGCTGCTACTCCAGCAAGATAAAAACTTGAGACAAAAGACTGAGGGAATCGAACCCTGTACCATGGGATGTAACTCATTAATAGCTCTCAGCCTTAATCTTCTTCAGCAAATGTAAGGCTTTGCTCTGTTTTCCTCAATATCAAAACTCTGCTATGAGGAATAGGCTGAGATTATGAATAGTTCCCTATCTTAACATTGGAGTCAGTTTCTCACAACATCACCCTCTGTTTTCTAAAGAATCTTCATCACCACATTTCCCACATCATTTGTAGTCTATTCTCTCCCTGAGTAGTGACTCTAAATCGGTTATCCAGTCTCCTCCTTACCATCATGTCATGCACTTCCAATCTGCATCCTATCAGTCAGTCAGTCTATATTCAGTGCAGCAACCCTCAGTTCATGTTTGGCAGGTTCAATAATTTTACATCCAACTTTTGCTCAGAAGTGTATTGACCAAGGGCTGCTGAGTTTCATGCTGGACACCATTAGAGGCTCATAGACCAATCTCACCATTAGTATGGGTCCCTGGATTACATCAGCCCACTTATTACTGACAAATGCATATGCCCATTTTGGTGACATTAATCCCCATAATCAAATCCCCTAAAACCAATTTCACACTGTCTGCAATCCATGTTCTCCTTTCTAAGCAATACTGTACACCAGAGCTGATACCAAAGCAGGTAGAAACACCCATCATGTTTTTGGGAGGTGAGAGAAATACCAGAGAGACAGGGAGAACATGCAAACTCCACAGAAGTACTGACCAGAGGTCAAAATCAATTTTTTTAGCTTGTGCATTGAAGGCAAAGACCTTATCCAGTATGCTGAGACTGCTATCCCCTCACTGGTCAGATCTGACCACAGCGCACTAGTATTCTTCATAAATCTTAGCAAAAAGTGATCTAAATTCCCACTGTCTTCAGAGACTTCTCCAAGGCAAACTTCCTAGCTCTAGTTTCCAGTCTTATGAAATTTAAAAGCTCCCCACAACATGAGAGCTCCATAGGTAAAATAGACTCATTTATGACTAATTTTTACTCTCTTATTGGTTCATAAGCCTATACTAAGCTAATGATCACAAGGGCCTTTTCAAGCCTAGCCATGCATCCTAAATATTTGACAAATTCTGGTACCCTTTCTAATTGTAAGCATAGGCTTGGGAGATGAAGCATATACAAGCAGGGGCCTGGGAAATTAACTATTTACAGGCTGCCTGTGTCCATAACTTGTACAATTGGATGGGGAGGAACTCAGTTTCACATGGATGGGAAGCCTGCTCCAGAAAGTCTTACTTGTATCACAGGCAAGGATTAAGTCTTTAGAATAGTTCATTCCGGTGCTGTTTGTTTTGCAGATATACAGAAGGTCCAGCAGAGTGGGGTCTGAAAATGCCTTGTAGGACAGGCATAGATCTCCACTTAACAGCCTTTTTTTTACTCAGTTGCTTCATTCTTCTGTCCATGTTTAGCTCCTACTTTTTTAAAGCATTAATTTTGCTACTGTCAACCCACAACTCCAAATGCCATCTTGATAAATAATGAAATGACCATCTCTATGTCTAGAACCACAGACTACATTAATGATTCTGTTGTCTGGTGCCCCCCCCCCCCCTCCGACTTATAATAATTACAGTATCCATCTCCCAGGGACACTCTTCTTTAGACTACTGATTTTTAAGCAATACATTGCTGTTGTTCATTGTCTTGTTTCAAATTTGAACACTGCCTGACATATTCTGTAGCTTGTTATATTTGTTTTTAATTCTCTAATTTGTTTGTGCACTCAAGTTTCTTGGGATTTGTTGGTTTGGTACACTGTATATGATGCAAAACATTTCTAAACAAGTTTAACTCTGAGGTTGTTTTGAGTTCTTAATGTACTCTGCTTAGGCAAATATTTAGTATGGTGCCAGACTTCTGTCTAATAATCTGCATCTGTTTATGCTTTTTCCAGTAGTTATATTCCAGTGACTTGAAGCTTACTTTTAATCATTTGCAGGAGATAGCATGCTTTGCATATTTCCTTACTGTCTAATATACTAGGCTAATATCTGATTACCTTGTTATATGTTGCTTTGTTTGAACCCTGAAACAGACAGCTTCTCGTGATACTCATTGACTGGTGTGTGTGTGTGTGTGTGTGTGTGTGTGTGTGTGTGTGTGTGTGTGTGTGTGTGTGTGTGTGTGTGTGTGTGTGTGTGTGTGTGTGTGTGTGTGCGTGTGTGTGTCTGTATATGCCTGTGAAGGATTAAAATGGAAGATTTCTGACTAACACAGCTGCAAGATGAAAAAAGCTACATCTTCTGTGGTGTGACATTGCAGGGATTCTGCAACTATCTCCTTCCTATCAGTTTGCATGTCTCGTAGCCACAAGAAAGTAAAATGCGGCATTCCTGTGGGTTTTCTGGAAGCAGAACATCATGATGGTCTGCACTGTTTGACTTTTCCTTGGATGTTTTGTACAACTGGAATCCATCAGTTCCAGGCCAGTATCAGGTATCAGTGTTGCATGACACATGGCCTGTGTTATCCTCCTATCATTCCGCACTCTAGAAATACACTTACCCCTCTCCCTCCACCCCCTAACACACAGGCATACATACACACTCATTTCTAAATACTGGTCTCTATCACCCCCTCTCATCCCCACACAGAGTGTCATGCATACAAACACTCACTGGTTAATAATATCTCTGTCTTGCTACTATAAGAGCATGTTGTAAGCTTGTAGCTAGCTTAGGGAAAAATGAATTTTGACAACCTTAGACTAAAAAATGTTGATAATTGATCATAACTTAGATGTCTGCAATATTTTTTAGATACTAAATCATTACTTCTTGTCAGATTATTTCTGACGTCTTCCATTACTCAACATTGTTTATTTGCTGTAGGAGGCTTTTTACCCAATGAACATTGCCAGCCTGGACCACTCCATAAATATTTTTCATAACTCAAGTCTCCAGACTAGATGCCTCACAGTCTGTAGGCCTCTTACAAACAATATTACAAATAATATACATAACATACATACAGCCCTGGACTTAACTCTAAAATCAAACAGGACAGCACCATGTTGCAAGGTTTTTACAAACTTCTACATATCCTTTACAATGCATATCCAGGGAACAATAGAACACATATGTGATGGGAGACCTTTTATTGGGCAAAAATACGTTTTACAGTTAACTCAAGCTTTTGGACAGTATTAAGCATGCATTTCCACAGACAAAAATGTTCAAAAGTCTAGTTTTAAACAGCATCTTTTCAGATAATTTGACTATTTTCAGAGAATAGATATCAAGTGGAAGATATTTTCAACATTATTACAAAAATGAGGTACATTTTTTGTATTTTATGTATGTTTTAAATTAAAACTGAAATGCTTTCTAGGCACTAACATGCAACACACACACAGTAAGCCTGCAGTAACTCTGAAGAGCACACTTGACATATTGCATTTGCAACTGATATTTTTTTCTTGAGAAATTTAAACAAAAGCACAGTGGACTGGACTCTTAATTGATACAGACAGCTAAAGAAATTTTAAACATAAACAAAGGAACTAGTCCGAGCTGCCCTATTCCCCAGAGAAAGAGAATTACATAAAGCACATGACATGCAAAGCAATAACTTTAATTTGCTATGTCTCCAGGCAGGTCACATTGCTTTCATAAAATAACTTTTCCTTACTTAAGCTCCACTTTGAAACATCATAGGTAATTAAACTTTGAGGCATGCTTGCCCTGTATAGCAACCCCCACCCCCTTTCTCCAGATTTTCTCAAGACATGCTAATTTGTGTGTGACTTCACATGCATAATACATCTGGAAGTCCTGCACAGTGCAAATCAGACAGGCAATTTTAGTGATTGGTACACATCGCTGTTGTAACTTTTACCCTTGGTAGAGCATCTTAACGTATGTGAAGGTAAGCTAGTAAAAGCATTCAAGGTAATAAGACGTAGCTAGACAAGGAAATGAAAGCAAGAGAAAGTCCCAGAAAGAAAACATGATGAGGCCGGAAGGAGGCAGATCTGCAGGTCAGAGGGGAGAGAAGAGAGATGGAGAGACAGAGGTAAGGTGCTCGGGGTGTAGGGTAGGTGATTCGGCTCAGGGAGCTTTAGGGTAGCGGAAGAATGGGGAAGCTTCTAAGAGGAATATCGGTAGTGAATTGGTGAGGCACAAAAGAAGGTTCAGAGTGGTGGAGGAGAGGAAGGGGTGACAGGAAGCTAACAGACAAAAAGGGATTAGAAAAAGATAGGACGAGATCTGCAAAGGGGAAGGTATTCAACTACCTGCATTCCAGCTTCACAGAATACATTTATCCAAGTCTTCTCTTTCAAAGATGGAGTTCTGTAAATGGTAATACTTTTTTTATGGTTTCCTGTCAGAAACACAATACTGGTTATTACAAATCACAATACTTTGAAAATATAAATGCAGTTGTAACAAAACAACAGTGAGCTGTGAAACTCAATAGTGCATATTTAAATCAAATTTGCAGAGACCTACCCCCTGCACTCCCTGCAATCTCTACAACCTTGTAACTTACATATAGTAGCTCCAAGATTACTGTACCTCGGAGAATGGCGAATTCTTCAAACTACAGCAACTTTTAACTTATTTCCTACTCACAATTACATTATGTTATGTTCAACATTACATCGTTGTTGCAAGAGCCAAAGCTATTTATGTCCTGAATGTTATGACTGGCCATTTCTTGTATCTAAAGGGTGCCTTGCACACCCTCTAACTGTCAGGAGCGTGAGAGGATTTCCATATTCAGGACAGTTATGCACCAAATGATCATCTTTTTCTCGCCATTGAACTGCACTCCATCAGCGGGCCCAATTGAACTGTCAGTCAGCTAATAATCCTTCAAGGCTGTGCAGATAAGTACTCTGTTGAGGAAAAACTCACGTTAATTTTATTTTTCTGAGGAAAACTTCTGTTTTTCTGACTAAAATGCAGTGTTTGGTAGGAAACAAAATATTTTTGGGCCTGTCACTGCTATTCTATGGGAATTTCTGTTTAAATGCATATGTTCATAGGTGCATAGGCAGGCACTAGGCTATCGGCCCTAGGGTCTATACAAGCCTAGCCAAAAATGTACCCTGGCTTTCGCCACCCAAGAAAATTATTTTCCTGTGCCTCTGTCGAGCAGAGCCACAGAGGTGATCCCTTTGGGTGAATTTCCTATTTCCCATCCAAACATCAAGATTTTTCTTGAAGAGTGCTAATGAGGAGTTTTGTTTGATATAGATAGGTAGTTTGTTCCAGAGTATGGGAAGTCGCTGGGACAGGAATGTATCCCTCCAGCATGTTCTGTATATTGTGGTAACAAGGTTTAGGTCCCTAGAGCATGTAGCTCAGAGGGATTGGGATTTCTTTAAGTGGAGCATGTCCAACAGCTCTGGGTTTGACATAGCTTTGTATGTTAGGCCAGTAATCCTCTTTGCGAGGTATTTCTGTGGCCTTTCCAATTATGTCTTGTGAGGTACATGCCAAAAGGGGCATTGTACTCTATAATGGGTCTAATGAGTGACGAGTACAGGGGAATAATGACCTCTTTTTTTCTGGATGAGAAACCTTTTGTGATGAGGTGTGCCACATAGAAGGATTTCCTGACTACTGTGGTGATGTGATTTTCAAAGGAGAGACTACTGTCCACCTGTGTCCCAAGGTCTCTTATCATACTTTTTGTGTTAAGTAGACTACCACCTATGTGGTAGCTCATGGGTACGGAGTTTTTACCAAAGGGGATGACAATGCACTTTTTGGCATTGAGCTTGAGGCCATGGCTTTGACACCAGGCATCTGTCTCAGTGATGCCCTTTTGTAGGATGTCCACATTTTTAGGAGTTTCAATTATGGCTCCTAGTTTGCAGTCATCTGCGAACTTCGTTAGCCAAAGACCTTCTTGTTATCCTGTACTTCAGAAAAGTAAATACCAAACAGGAGAGGACCCAGGATTGAACCCTGTGGTACTCCACTTGCCACTGGTCTGAAGTCGGATTTGGAGTCTGCTACCTTCACAGTGTAGGTTCTGTCAGTGAGCCAGTTGGCAACCCATCTTGTGACATAGGGATTTATACCTAGTTTAGTGAGTTTATCTATAATTCCAGAGTGGGGCATGGTGTCAAAAGCCTTGGCGAGATCTAGATAGGCTGTGTGAACCACCTTACCCTCGTCTACGGCTTTGGTGACTGCTTCAAAGAAGTCTATCAGGTTTAGGGGACATGAGCTGCCTTTTACAAACCCAAACTGGGTGGGGTCCAGAGTTTGGAGATTACCAATGTCTTTATTTATAAGTTCCATGATGATACATTCCATGGCCTTGCAGACCAGGCTCATTAGGCTAATGAGGCGGAAGTTCCCAGGGTCTGTGGTGGCTCCCCCTTTGTGGAGTGGGATAACTGTCGCTGTGCATCATTCAGTGGGCACAAAGCCTGAGGTGAGGCTATGATTGAACATGGTGCTGTAGGTGGGGTGCCAGTTCATTCTGTAGTTCTTATAGAATGCAGCCTGGGATGTTGTCAGGTCCCATAGATGCTGTGTGGCTTTGGAGAGTGTGGTTTTTACCTGTGCAGCCGTGATTACAGGAACTTTGCATTCTTCCGGTATAGAGATGGGCCATTTAGGAGGTGAAAGGGGGGGGTAAAGTTAGCACTGAACCTATCTGCCAGGATGTTGGCAATATCAGTTGGTTCTGTATATTTAGTGCCATTGTGCTCTAACTCAGAGCAGATCTGAGTGTTGCCATTGAGATTATTGACATAGCTATAGAATGCTTTGTGGTTGTCTTTAGAATCAATGACCATTTTGTTTTCATAACTAGCTTTGGAGATTTTACGTGGGATCTCAGCTTCTTACTGAGGCTGACCAGGGAGCTCCTCCAATCATGGGATTTTACTCTTTTTTGCAACTGTTTCTTTCTTCTGTTGTGGAGTTTGTTTATGGCAGGGGACCACCAAATTGGCTTCCATTTTTTGGAGGATAGCATCTTGGTTCTGTTAGGGATAGCACGATCCATGCACTCATGTAAGTGCTTATAAAGTTCATTTGTGTATGATTCATCAGTCATATCTCTATTGTCCGTCTGCATGGGTGTCGTGAAGTTTGCCACTTCTGTCTTAAAAAGCGTGAAGTTGAATTTGGAGAAATTTTTTACGGTGGTTTCCCTAATGGGGGTGGGGGCAGGATGTGGATTCCTAGGCTGATTAGCTTGCAGCCGGATCTGACTAATGAGGAATTGACCTCTGGTGTGGAACACCGGTCACCCATGTTGGTAATGACCAGGTCTAGGATATTGCTGACCCTGGTGGGGGTGTGGACAAGTTGATCCAAGGCAATGAAATTTATGAATTCCAGAAAACATTGAGCAAAAGAGTTGGTACATGAGTAGTTTTCCCAGTTAATGGTGAGGTAGTTGAAATTGCCCATTATTAGGGTGTTGGGTTATACCTTAATATTTTCCAGTGTATCAAGAAATGAGGAGTGGGAATCCCGGGGCATGGTGGGGGATCTGTAGCAAGTTACAATTTGGATTGCGGTCTTGCCCAGAGTTAGTTGCACTTGGATAATCTCAGATGCATTATGCTGAGCAACTAGCCTGAAGGTGTGGATATCCTTAATGAATATGGACACACCTCTGCCTTTAGTGTTTCAGTCCAGGTTAGGTGGCCGAAAGTGTGGTATGAATTATAGCCTGGTAATGGAGGGGTGCTATTTGGAGCTTTGAACCAGGTCTCTGTCACTGCACAGATGTCGATGTTCTCCATTTTAAGGAGTGCCTCGAGTGAATGCATTTTGAGGTTTAGCCTTCTAGCATTGAGTAGCATTACCCTCAGATATTGCTTCCTTGTACCTCTTATGGTGGTGAATTTGTCATTTGAACCTTGCCTTAAAATGGCACTATAGGGGTGGCAAGAGCCTTAGCCAGTATCTGGAATCCCAAGGGTGACAGGTGCAGGCCATGTCTGGCAAAGCATCGTGGTCTGTTGATCATGTTATCCCAGGCAGACCGATACTGGATCCCCTTAGAATGACACCAGAAGCTTAGCCAATTGTTGGAGTCAATCATTTTGTCCTTGTACTGTGGTATCATTCTGAGTGATGCCAGGATGCTACTCAGGACTAGGGTCATACCTGCCTGGGCTACAAGATCGGAGAGCTCCTCCGTGTCTCTTTTCATGTAGTCCTGGGAGGTACATCACAATGGACAATGACAGAGTCATATTTGTACTTGTCGTGGAATGACCTGAATGCATGCATTATGTGGCGGATCCTAGCACCTGACAGGCAGCTGACAGTAACTTTCCCCTTGTTTAGCCTGGTGAGTGGAACATCAGTGTGCTTGACTATAGAGTCACCTATGACTAGAGTGTTGGGTACGTTGTTATGCCTTATGGGCTGTGGTTGAGTGGCACACTGAGTTTGTGGGCTATGTGTTATTTGGGTTGTGTGGAGGGTTGGAGGTTGCTTGCATTTCTACTTTGGAGGTCTCTGTTGCTTGAGCAGATTTTTTGTATAAAATTTTCTATTTTTTTACAAGGTTTTGTACTGTGCTTGTGAGAGACTGTCAATGGTTTACTTACCTGAATGCCACTTGTTCTCTTCCTTATCTGTTACCGACTCACACAGGCCTACTATCTGTCTTTGAAGCATAATTTTCAGTTTAACCAATAGAGCAACTACCACTCTTCATAGTTCCTCCTTCCCCTGTCCAGAAGAAGAAGAAAGTTGGCAGGGAGTCTTTAGGTGTCAGGCCAGCTCCTGTAGTGCTTCAGCTGCTGGTGAGTGACTCTGCTGTGGCCGCTCTTGGTTCCTTGGACTATTCATCTTTTTTCCTGTTTCCTCTGGTATTTCACCTACAGCCACAACAGACCAGTAGATAAACATGGCCTCTACAGATGTTGGGATACCCCTTGGTGTGCAGGGGAGAACCACTTTTATCAGTCTTGGGGGAAGGAGTGGGTGAAGGTTCTTCACTTAGCTGGGATAGGGAGCCTGAACCTGCGATAAGTGTGCCTACTAAGGGTCAGTCATTTTCTAGGGAGTTTCCCAGGAAAAGTGTACCTAATGAGAAATCATTCACTTTTCATGTTTCTATTTGTATGGACAGGGAACATTTGTGGGAACTTATTTCAGGCATTTATTCGTTTACTCCTTCTTCAGCCAGGAAAGCAAAGAGAGCTTCCTCTTTTTTTCTAACTCAGATTTTCTTCTCAATTTGAACATTCTGATTCTTAGAAAAAGTGTTGCTTCAAATTTCCCTCTTGAAGACTTATCTTTTTCTGAATGAAATTTCTATTGCACAGAAAATGTATTATAATCTGTAACAGTTGGACATACCCAAATCTCCAATAATTTTTCTTGTTTTTCCTGCTTTAGAGTAATGTTTTTCTGTTTCCAGTTTACCTGACAGTCACCCTCTTCCCCCAGGAAGTCTGGCAGGTTATACAAGATATGTTAAACTCATAAGTATTTGTTTTCTAACCCTAAAGCAGATCCAGCAGTTATTTTCTTATGCAAAACTGCTTCTGCTAAAAAGATTGTTGCTAACCCCATTCCATCTGAAAAAGATGCAACACTTTTGAGAAGTTGGGGATGAAAGTGTGCTTTTCTAAATTTTAAACTGTCAAGCTCAAATGTTACAATTTTTACTTTTTTCTACTGAGACCATGAAAAGGTTAATGGTTAACCTTTCCTCTTCTGAGGTAGAAAATTATTCGAATGCCTCATTAATATCTTCTTCACGTGTTACTAAACATTTTTTAAAGTGTGCCTATGATGCTGTTGACACTACCTCAAGAACTGCTGCTGCTTCTGGTCACTCGTGCAGGGTTGCTTGGCTTCTTTCTCAAAACTTCTTGAAGATATTAAAGCTGAAATGTTAAATTCTCCCTTAGACAAGAACGTTCTGTCTGGTCCTTCTGCAGCTGAGGTGCTCAAAATGTGTGATGAGAAGATTAAGCTTTTTTAAGTCAAATAAAACATTTACTTCCTTGTCAGCTCCTTTTTTCTATAAGCCACTGAAGCAGCAAGGAGCTGGCACATGGAACTTAAAGAAAAAATAATTTGCAAGAAACTTCCAAAAAGAAAGGGGAAAGACTCTGAAAATCAAGAACAGTCCTCTCAGTCAGCAAGACTTTTTGCCGGTAGAGGATTTAACCCCCCCCCCCCCAAGCAATCTCTTCTCTCTCTCTGAAATTTCAGTCTCCCCTATGGCAACAGATTGTTTCAGACAAATGGATTTTAAATGCAATTCGGGGAGGAACACTTGGCAATGGGAATCTCTCTTTCCTTGTCAGAGGATCTTCCTTCCCCATTAAGCCAAGTCTCCCTGTTCCCTCCAATTCTGCATAAAATCTCTTCTCAGGGTGTAACATAACTAGTGTCTCAATGCTAAACAGGCATAGGTCTTTATTTAAAGATTTTTCTCATATCAAAGAGGGGAAGAACTTGGAATTCTGTGCTAGACCTTTCCTTTCTAAATCTGTTTCTCAAGATACCAAAATTCAAAATGCTATCACTTGTACCTTTACTAGTTTTTATGGTAAAGCCAGACTTAAAGAATGCCTACCATTATATTCTTATTGGTGAGCAGTTCAGTTGTTTACTAAGATTTTCTGTGTCTAGCTCATAGCAGTTCTTTTTTCTTAGCCTTTGGACTTTCCACTGCACCAAGGGTATTTATACAGTGTCTGGCTCCAGTAATTTCTTACTGCAGACTTCAAGGCATTCACGTCTTTCTATATTTGGATTATTGCCTTATCTTTGCATACTCCTTTTCTAGTTGCCAATAGTGTTTAACAACCATTCAGAATCCTCTAGTCAGTCTGGGTTTTCAAATCAACTTATGGAGATTTTCTCTTTTCTGGGATGTCTGTTTTAGATTCTACCCTAGAAGTAGCCTTTCTTTCTCCAGACAAAGAAGAGATGTTCCAACTATTCTTCCTGAGTGTTTACAATCAGGTATCATGGCCCTGCCCCTGTATTCTGTCTCCTACATGCTGTTGAGGGGAGAGCTATGCCTGACATACAAGGCGTTGTCGGATCCCACTCTGATAGATTTCCTGCACATTCATTAAACAAGGACCACCAGAATTACCCATTCTAAAGATTTAAACCTTGTCTGTGATACAAATAGGACCTGCTGGAGAAACAGGTAGGTATCCCAGAGACTATCCAGTCTCTGGAACAGGTCCCCCATCCATGTGAAGCAGAGTTGCTCCCTAACCCAATTCAAGTGTAACTTGGACAATTGGATGGGGAACAGGAAAATCAACCCTAGTTTGCCACCTATGTCTCTAATGGACACAGGCAAGCTGTAAATGGTTCATCACCCAGGCCCCTGCTTGAAAATGTTTCATCTCCTGCTTACACTTATCAAGAGTACCAGAACTTGTCATAGACTTGGGATGCATGGCTAGGCTTAAAAAGGCCCTTGTGGTTGTTAGCCTAATAAACACCTAAGAACCTAATCTGCAAGAAAATGTCTCGGGATTTTGAGATACAAGGCATTGTTGTTTCTCATACTTCCCCTAGCCAGACTCCACATAAGCAAAGTCCAGTCACTTTGCACATAGTACCTTTATCTTTTCTTTTTTCGGATCTCTGTTTTGGAAATTGTAAGGAGGGAAGTTCTCTGGTGGGTAGGCTAGATCTCAGGGCTCCTATTTGCTTTCCCATCTCCTCTCCATTCTGTCACTATAAATGCATCAAACCTTGTATGAGAAGTGGTTTATAAAGGTGTGGAAGTGCAAGGCCTGTGCAGCCCTTATGACAGATAAAATCAGATCAGCTTCAGACAGAGATAATGACAGTAATCAGGACTTTAAAAGCCTTAAATCTCTCTGGTCCCCTGGACCTCTACAAGTTTACACAGACAGCACCACAGCGATGTGGTCATAAACAAATGGAATGGGTGCATAACTCTCAACCTTCCAGATTTTCGCAGACTTACCACATTTTTCTTTGATATTTTTGATCTGTTCCTCATATTTTTGGTCTGTGTCTTATAAAATTTGTGGTTTTCCAGCAAATCACTGAGGATTGAAGTGTCTAAACAATGACACAAATTTGAGTTTCAGACTTTGAGTCCTTCAGAAAATGCATGATAACACAAAAACTGCTATTCTAACAACTTTCTAAGTTTACAAGAGCAATATTTAAAATCTGTCCCAATTTCTGGGCCTTTGTTTCCCCCAAGACTGGATTTATTCACACATGACAGGTCTTGTTTGATACACGCCAAACTGGAAACTCTTCAACTAACCTTCTGGATGATAAAATTTTGATTTCTTTTAAGTGCCTTTTTTCTGACGAAATAAAGCGGCTATTGAAGGAGGTAAAACATGCTTCTAGGAAATTATATTTGATTGAGTAGAACCATTCCAAAAAACAGGACCCACTTCAGGCCCATCTACCTCTAGTTCATTATTACTTGTGTGCGTTACTGTCCTCTAACCATTCAAATGTCTCTGTCAAGGTTTATTTGTCAGCCATTTCTGCTTGTTTGTCCTTTGAACCCCCTTTCTAGTCTACTTATCTGCTATTATATCCCCCTTTCTAATTATGCTCAAGTTAATCAGTTTTTGAATGGGATGTTGTATATCAGGCCACCTGGAAAACAGGCTGTTCCTCTGTGGGATCTTTGTGCTTAAAAAACTTACTGTTTTTCCATTTGAACCAGCTTATCAGGCTGAATTGAGGTTCTTAACATAAAAAAACGGTTTTATTACTCATTCCTCTGAATTCATCTAGGAGTGTCTCTTGAGTTACAAGCACTTACAATGAATCAATCCCACCTCCATTTTTCACAAGGACAGGGTTTCTTTGAGAACTAATCCTTCTTTAATGTCTAAAGTGGTCTCTGAGTTTACCTTTAGCCAAACTATTAATCTTCCTGTCTTTTTTTCTTGACCCCAAGAACAAGGTAGAAATTATTCTTTTGATTCTGGATGTCCACAGGCAGATAAGATACTACCTAGAAAAATCAATCCTTCAGGAAAGCTGATCAGCTGTTTGTCTCCTATGAAGATTAGAGGAAAGAGCAACCATTGTAAAAGTAGGCAAATTACAGATGGTTGTCTTATGCTGTTATCTTTCATTATGCTCACCATAGTAAGCCCCTTCCAGGCAGGTTTAGGGCCCATTCCACCAGGCCTTTGGCTTATTCAGCGACTTTCTGGAAAGGAGTGGACCAGAGTCTGATCCAGAATTAGGTGACCTACACAGCTGCCTAGGGCCTGTGGTGGCTGGGGGGGGGAGCTATGTTTGCTGGGGGCAGCTTCCTGATAAAAACTTCCATAACTAAAAAATGAAAAAAAATGTCTGTAAACAGTAATCCCCTAGAAACATCAGCAAACATTCTAATATAATCATCAAACCCCAGAAACATCATTAAATGTCTTAATGTCATTTTTGAAACCTTATACAAACACAGGTGATTTAAGTAGGTGATGCAATATCTGTGAAAAACTAGAAGCAGGACTTTGAGTAATGAAACAAGGGGAGATATACAAGAGAGGGCAGACTGGGAGCAAGCCCCAATTTAGAGATAAATGCTCCATTCTAATTGCAATGAGTGTACACAGCTGCAGTTTCATTTAGAGCAAATGGAGGTGTGTGTGCATGTAATGCCCCAGTTAGAGTCAATCTCTGAATCTTAATTTTTAACAGGCAAGTGCCTTAAACCTCAACACCAACTGTCAGGTCTCCTTTAATTGTATTTTTTTTAATCAGTAAGGATTACAATCTGTTAATGTCAGTCAGAGAGTTTTATAATTGTGTTGTTCATCATCAGTGTAAGTGGTGCAACAGGTACCACAGTTGGTTTTGGTGCAGAAGCCTATGAGTTCTCTTCCTACACCAGGTAGATCAATTGCTGACACTACAGTGCAGCATAAAGGTGGGGGTACTGCACTCCTTCGGATGAGATGTCTAGAAAATATGGACCTGTTGTCAGTTTGCCAACCATACCATACTGCATTTTAATGTAACATAAAACAATGATTCTTCAAAGGCATCAGGAACTGAATTTGCAGATGAAGCACTGAAATACAAAGTAGCTTGCCAGCAGCAACCTCTTAATTAGATACAGTTTGCTTTTAATTTGGAATTATTCTGATTACTATACTTCTCTAGAGATTGTGCATATTGGTGGATTGTAATGCCAGAATTTTCAGAGCCTTTTATGGTTGAAAGGTTCTAAAATGGGTACTTTAGTCATTATTGGTTCATACTTTTTCTTTCACTGTTTACTGCAAAAAAAATGTAACTACAAATTTAAAACACAATTTTACAAGTGGTGCTGTATTAAGCAAGGAATATAATTTAATACAATCAGGAAGAATGAATCAAAGAGCACATGCATTTGTGTATGGACCTAAACTGTGTGTTGGGAGCCCATGGTTTCAAAACATCCCAAAGGTAAGCTTAATCTACCACTGACCAGATGCATTTTCTATGAATGTGGGTTTCAATTTAGTTTCAGTGAATGTGAGTTATTGTGCCTGCTATTCTAAGTGTCTTTGTTCTGGTTTAAGCACTTGGGGTCCAAACCAGTTATTTTATATTAGAAGATTTGTGGTCTAAACTTTTGTGGCAAGAGAAGAAAGCCAATACCCTTTTAAGCTGGGAATTGCTGGTTGAAGGCGTATTGTGTCTGCTATTCTGAAAGTGTCTTAGTTCTGGTTTAAGCAGATGAACTCCAGATATTTTACATTAGTAAGGTTTGTGATCTATACTCTTGTGGCAGGAGAGTGTAACCTACACTCTTCTAAGCTGGGAATTGCTGTTGAAGGCTTATTGTGGCTGTTATTCTATGTGTCTTTGTTCTGGTTTAAGCACTTGGGTTCCAGACCAGTTATTTCACACTAGGAAAGCCTGTGGTCTACACTCTTGTGGGAGTATTCTACTGAATTGCTGCTTTATTTAAACTGCTTTTTTGCTGTTGTGACTGCAATTTTCTGCACTTTGAATTTCTAGTACTTCTGCATTTTATAGCACAGGCTAGATTTAGGCTTGCTGGATCTAGTTTGGTATCATTTGAGCACTAAAACCATCCATCTTACATTAAGAAGCCCCCCCCCATCCTTGTGGCAGAAGTGCGCATCCAAGGACCCATCTGAGTTGGGAACTGTTGGAATAAGGCTTAGTCTTAGGCTTTCCCTTTGGTAACTTTGTTTAAAATTGTTTAACTCCGCTTGTATTTAAGCATTATGTTTGAATGGACTTGCACTCAATCTATCTGAGATTGTACTGCTGCCCTGTGAGCAATTCAGTTGTGCATCATGAAGCCTTGATTCAGTTTTCTACCACTAGCCCTCCATAGAATAGCCTTATTAGTCTTACAGCAAAACCTGGTGCATCTAGCCCACTCCCCACTAGTTACTACAGTATACACATGCCATAATGGATGGACAATTTCCTACCATTTCTCCATCTGGCCTGACTGACATTGGCATCCTGAGGCAATGTAGCAATTGCCTCATGTATACTGACAACCAGTTACTCCTAAAACAAACAAATACAACATGTGAGAGATGTATGTAAACTATGAATTTGGAATCAATTCTCTCACATAACAACAAACAAGATATCAAATAGGTTGTCAGCAAACACATTTCACCTCTTGCACATAACAAGCTCACAACACATAAACCCACATACTTGGAGGTACTCACTGGATGCCTATATAAAGATCAGAGACCTCCCAAGTGCAACCCTTCTGCACACATTGCAGACCCAACAGAATCCACTACACATAATAATACACACAACAGTGTCTCAGCCAACAAGCTCCTAAGGCATAACGCCTCAAAATCAAATGCCTTGGTCATAGGTGACTCTATAGTGAGACACACAGATGTCCCCCTCACCAGGCTGGACAAGGAGAAGGTCACAGTCAGCTGCCTGTCAGGTGCCAGGATCCATCAGATCACGCACACAGTCAAGTCTCTCAACAACAAGTACTGTTATGACTGTTATAGTCCATGTTAGAGTGAATGACTTGAAATGCACCTCACTGGACTATATGAAGAGTGGCATGACTGAGCTCTCAGATTATGTGTCCCAGGCAGGCATGTCCCTAGCCCTAACAGCATTCTACCTTCACCAAGGATGATGACTCAATATAAACAAAAAATGATTGACTTCAACAATTGGCTTAGCTTTTGGTGTTAATCAAAGGGGTTCCAGTATCTGTCAGCCTAAGAAGAAATGGTTGATAGACTGTGCTGCTTTGCCAGAGATGGTCTTCACCTGTTGCCTCTTGGCTTTCGGTTACTGGCAAAGGTACTTGTCTCCCCCAGAGTGCCTTTTTAGGCAATGTCATAACAACAAATTTGCCAACATAAAAAAAAAAACACTAGGTTCATAAGTTCATAGGTGTGTACTAGGCTAATGGCCCTGGAGCCTTTACAAGCCTAGCCCATAGAAGTGCCCTGGCACCATGCTGCCTGATGTTAGTTCCCAGTGCCTCTATCAAGTAGAGGAACTGGAGTGATCCCCGGGGTGAACTTTCTATTTCCCATCCACTCATCAAGATTTCTCTTGAAGAGAGCCAGTGAGGTGTTCTGCTTGACATGTATGGGAAGTCTGTTCCAGAGCATGGGCAGTCTCTGGGTTATGAACCTGTCCCTCCAGTGTGTTCTGTTGATTGTGGTAATGAGGTTGAGGTCTCTGGAGCATGTGGTGTGGAGGGATTGGGATTTCTTTAGATGTAGAATTTCTAACAGAGCATGGTTAGACATGGCTTTGTAAATCAAGTAGAGATCACCTCTTAGTAGATGATGAGTCTGAGAATAGCTGGTTTTCAGTCTGTCCATGTAGGACATGTGTTTAAGGCCTAGGCCCCTCTTCAAGAGGTACTTTTGTGGCCATTCCAGCTATTGCATGTGTCTAGTGAGGTACATGCCAAATGGGGCATTATGCTTGATGACTGGGCTAATGAGGGAAGAGTAGAGAGAGATAATGACCTATTTTTACTTGGATGCAAAACCCTTGGTAATGAGATGTGCCACATAGAAGGACTTTCTGATCACAGTGGCAATGTGGTGGTAAAAGAAGAGGTTGCTGTCATCCTGTGTCTTCAGATCTCTTATAATGCCTTCAGTGTTCAGTGGGTTCCCATCGATGTGGTAATTAGTGAGAACTGAGTTTTTCCCAAAGGGGATGACGACACATTTTTTGGCATTAAGCTTAAGGCCATGGTTTCAACACCAGTCATTGGTCTCAGTGAGGCTTTTCTGTAGGATGTCTACATCACTTGGGGAGTTAATAATGGCACCCAGCTTGCAGTTGTCTGAAAGGTTGGTCAGCCAGAGTCCCTCGTTGTTGGCCTGGACATCTGAGAAGTAGATGCCAAACAGGAGAGGACCCAGGACTGATCCCTGTGGGACTCCACTAGTGACTGGTCAGCAGTCTGACTTGGAGTCTGCTACTTTCCCACCGTAGGTTCTATCTGTGACCCGGTTTGTAGCCCATCTAGTAATGTAGGGGTTTATGCCTAGTTTGGTGAGTTTATCAATAATTCTTGAGTAGGGAATGGTATCAAAGGCCTTGGCCAGATCATTGTAGGCTGTATGAACTGCCTTGCCTCATCCACAGCTCTGGTGACTGACTCAAAGAAGTCAAGCAGGTTGAGCAGGCATGATTTACCTTTCACAAAACCAAATTGCATGGGATCTAGAGTTTGGAGATTCCCTATATACTTGTTAATTAGGTCCATGATGGTGTGCTCTATAGCCTTACATACCAGACTCGTCAGGCTAATGGGGTGATAATTCCCAGGGTCTGTAGTCACTCCCCCTTTATGGAGAGGGATGACTGTAGCAATGTGCCATTCGGTAGGGAGAAAGCCTGAGGTGAGACTGTGATTGAACAGGGTGCACAGATGTGGTGCCAGTTCACTTTGTAGTTCACATAGAACACATCCAGGGATATTGTTGGTTCCCATGGAAGCTGTATTCTTGACTTTGGACAATGCAGCTTTGACCTGTGCTGCAGTAATGTTGGGTGCCTGGCATTCCTCTGGTATTATGATTGGTCCTTTGGGGGGGAAGGGTAAAGTTGGCACTAAATTTGTCAGCCAGTATGTTGGCAATATCTGTTGGCTCAGAATAGGAGGTACCATTGTGCAGTAATTCAGAGCAAACCTGGGTATTGCCGTGGAGATTCTTGATATAACTATAGAAGGCTTTGTGGTTGTTTTTAGTGTCTGCCACAATTCTGCCTTCATAGCTGGCTTTAGGGGTTTTGATGAGGGATCTCAACTTTTTGTTGAGGTTAATAAGGGAGTTTTTCCATTCTTGAGACTTCCCCTTTTTCTGCAACAGTTTCTTCCTTCTGTTGTAAAATTTATTAATTGCAGGGAACCACCAGATTGGCTTCCTTTTTTTGGAGGACAGCATCTTGGTTCTGTTGGGTATGGCTAGTTCCATGCATTTATGTTCATGTTCGTACAGTGCATTGGTGTGTGATTCGGTAGTCATGCATCTATTTTCCGTTAACATGGGTGCCATGAAGTTAGCCACCTCTGTTTTTAGGAGCCCAAAGTCAGCTTTGGAGAAGTTTTTCATGGTGGTTAGTTTGTGGTCAGATCTAACAAAGGAGGAATTGACTATTGGTGCAGAGCAACGGTTGCCCATGTTAGTAATAACCAGGTCAAACCCAAGGTTATGCTGCTTAAGACTATGATTCTGCATCAGAAACTGCACTCACTGGAAGCACTCTATACCTTGGAAGATGCCGATGTATGTGCAGTCACAGAGATGTGGTTCAAGGCCACAGACAGCACCCCAGCTATGCAAGGCTACAATGCCCTCCAAAAGTTCAGACCTCAAAACCAGCATGAAAGAACCAAAGGCAGAGGTATATCTATCTTCATTAAAGACAAATACACTTCAGGACTGATCAAACAGTATGACTCCCTAGAGCTACTCTAAGTCCAACTAACTATAGGTAAAACCCCTTCCATATCATTGTAAGTTTTTTAATTTCTCCAAATCTTTTGGGTTTCTAATACCATGATGGGAATGGACCCCATTCCTAAGTCAAAGTACGATTAAAGTTCATGAAATTAGTATTGTTTCAGTCTTTGATGTCAGCCAGGAGTGCTCTTTGCAGCACCCGCAATGTGCCCAGTAATGACTCCTCCTGCAATTCGTACGGATTTACATGTATTGGCAGCATATCTAAATGTGATTGTAGATTCTTTTTTATAAGTCCCATTGGTCCTACTACTATTGGGACTGTTTGGGTATTTTTCTTGTTAGCTATACAGTAAGTCCCCCAACATGAACCACAAGAACCACTCTGCTTACCTAGACCTACTTGAGTCACTCACTACACAGCCAAACACTTTCCATCGATTGAGAGTCATATATGAGCACAAACATGCTTGATCTAAGGTTGCTGGATTTTGTTAATACAAATGCTCTGGAACAGATAGTCTGCACCCCCCACAAGGGACTTGAATGTCCTAGACTTACTACTCACCAACAAAGGGAGTCTCTGCAGTACCCACTGTGTGTTGTCTGCCCTGCTAAGGTCTGATCATAAATCAGTATCGTTTGAAGTAATGATCATGCCTGACCCCCCCTCAAGAGCAAAAGGATGAAAAATTTCTCCAAAGCAAACTATAGCCTCTTAAGCAATGGCATAAATAATTTCAATCCCCCTGCTACCACTGTCAACAATGACTGCTATACAGAGGTGTACACAAATGCCCTATCTGAACACCTGTACAAAAGTATAGACTTGTCTGTACCTGAACAGATCAAAACAAGGTCCTCACAAAAAACAAGCCATGCTAGAGAACATAAAGCATAAATAGGTTCTTCAACAAAAGGAAGAAACTAATGTCTAAGAAAAAGAGGGACTGCCTCAACTGAGAAAGGACACTCTCACCAGCTTAAATAAGCAAATTATATACTTGTAAAGTCCTCCAAAGCCAACTACAAAGCTAAACTAGCATCCCTAGCAAAGAATAATCACAAGGCATTCTTCAGCTATGTCCGAAATCTAAAAGGGAGGCCCAGTTTTGTGCCAACCATATAGTGGACAGTATCACTCGTACTGACCCTAAGGACATTGCCAACCTGCTAGCAGACAGATTTGGCACAAACTTCACCCCCTTGTTCCCACCAGACATACTCCAAAGCACATCTGCCACTAGTCCTCTACCTAGTATCTCCAAACAGCAGGTCAAAAAACGCACTCTGCATGACCAAAAAACAAAGCCTCTGTGGGACTGGTTAACATCCCAGGCAGCCTACTAAATTGTCTAAAACAGGACCTAGCAGAACCACTTGGCACTCTCTTCAACCACAGTCTAAGTACTGGCTTTGTCCCAGCAGAGTAGAAAAAAGCAACAGTACTTCCTGTGCACAAAGGGGGGGGGGGTCTATCAACCAACCATGGGAATTATAGACCCATAAGCCTAACCAGCCTTATCTGCAAGGCCATGGAGAGAATTATTTATTTATTTATTTATTTATTTATTTATTTATTTATTTATTTATTTAGAAGACCTTCTATGTTGCATCATAGTCCTTATCAACAAAGTCATAGGTGACCTTCATACACTTGACCCTACCCAATTTGGCTTTGTTAAGGGTAGATCATGCTTATTAAACCTGGTGGAATTCTTTGAGAATGTCACCAAAGCTATGGATGAATACAAAAAAGTACATACAGCCTATCTTGACTTAGCCAAGGCTTTTGACACAATTCCCCACTTAGACATCATTGAGAAACTCACCCAACTAGGAATTAAACCATATGTCACAAGATGAGTAGCCGTCTAGCTCATCAATAAAATGCCTACAGTCAAAGTTGGGGACTCCACCTCTACCAGAAGACCAGTTACCAGAGGTGTACCACAAGGATCTGTGCTGGACCCCTTACTTTTTGGAATATATTTCTCAATCATCCAGGTGAAAAAAGATGGCCGGTGGCTTACCAGGTTCGCTGATGACTGCAAATTGGGTGCAGTCATTGAGTCCCCTAATGATTTTGATATACTACAAAAAGGGCTTACACAGACAAATGATTGGTGCCAAAGCCACGGACTTAAACTAAATGCAAAAACATGCATAATCATCCTTTTTGGCAAAGGGGAAGTCCTTGCAAATTACAATATTAACAGTACACCCTTAGTTCAAACCCTGTGGTGAGAGATTTGGGAACACACTGGTTAATTCAATCACCATGTGTCCACAGTAGTAAGGAAGACCTTCTATGTTGCACATCTTATAAGTAAGGGCATCGCATCCAGAGCAAAGGACAAAAGCGCTTATCTTGTTGTTTTAACAATAAAGGATTTGGTTGCCCTAAGGAGAAGTGCTCGTGTTCGTGTTTTGCCTGCCTGCCTACCTTCTACCTGTTTTTTCTTGGATTATTGGTTTGTTTTTGCTTTGGTGTGGTGTTTTGTCATTTTCCGAGTATGGAGGCAGATCTTGGTGATGTTTCACTTACTGAGGATGTACAAATTAATGAGCAACAGAATGGAGCAATGGGGGACTTAACAATACTTATACAACAATTAATGAATCAACTTGATTGTTTGGAGCAAACGGCTCTCTCCCAGATGACAATTCACTCTACACCAAGCATTTCCACTCAGACGAATGGTGTGGGAGTGCAAGGAACTGTTAATAACAGAGCTGATGAACATGCAGCAGCTTTCACTGCTTCAATTCCCTCTTTGAAAACAGAAACAAGACATAAAGAGGTAAATGATTTTGGTAAAACTGCTGTTGACATTAACGCTGGTGCCTTTAATACACCTACATTAACTGAATGGCTGAAAAATGACTGTGGCTTGTTAAGTAATACCAGAACTACTAATGCAAGTTTGCATGACCAGTTAAATGAATTAGATCACTACCTTCTTAAAATAAAAAAGCTACAGATGGACAATATGTTTTTTAAGGAGTATTTGAATCAGAGAACGGTTCCAAAGGGCCTTAGGATGTGGCGCTACCCTACTGGGTTAGTGGCAGGCTCTGATTTTCACAAGGACCTATTAGGCCTTTTTGACAGATTTGGCTTTGAATACATGCAGATGGTTATTGACTATAACAATAAAATGATAGACACTTTAAATGCTGAAGTAACAACAATGGACATACTGATTGTACAAAATCCTGCTTTTCCAAATAATAAATTTGACTACTGTCGCATTTTTCAGACTATTAATGAACAGATGTTAATAATTAAAAATAGGAAGATTAAGAAGTTGGCTAGAGACGAAAAAGAATATCAGATAATTTAGCCTACCCCCACCCCCCACCATCACAGGTATGGCAATAAAACAAAAGAAGTGTTGAACAATACAATAATAGTAATCAGAATGCCAATGGGGTCACTGAATTGGACACTTTTGAGGACAATTTTTTAGATGAAGAACAATACCTACCACTGAGGCACTCGGAGCAGATTATGAACCAGCATAGACCCCAACAACAACAAGGAGGGGTTGTTACAATGCATACCAGGTGGGGAGGGGAGAATAAACAACAGGGGGACCAACAGGAATTCCTGGAGGGGGAGATAGACCTAGTTGTACTTGACACAGCAGAATCGGACATGACTGATAGTAGGAATGGTTATCTACTACCACCCTTGACAATGAACTATAATTCTGAAAAGGATTTTAAGGTCTATAATTATTCTGACCTAATTCTTAATGTGACTATGCGTGATATTTTTGCTAACGGTTTTACCTTTGTTCCTGACCTATCAATCTATTTGGTCCACACTTTGATGTTGTGCATCTATAATGGCTATATCTACTTCCATTACCTACAGGGAGCTAATCTACACATTCCTTTGACCTGTAGAGCCTTGAAGCCTTATTTTAAGCCTATCCTAATAGCCCTCATGCTATCTGCAACAGAGATAAGTATCTCTGTATGATACAATAACGGATAAGGGTCTTATGGATCAGTTATTTGTAGAATGCTGTGGAAATTAGTAGCATCCAATGTGTGCTCTGTTGCTTATCACTAAAGATAATCACTTTCACCTTTATGGCTGATAAATAAACCTAATGTATGAATGCTAATTGTGGAATGCTAAGCCTACATTACTGGAAGTATTAATGGGTAAAGCGCCTGTGTAGCTGTCCATGTTAATTACTGCATATTTTTACAGAATTGTTTAATGGCGTGCTATATATTGTATTATAGAAGGTGCTGAATCCTTTTGACCAATGCTTAGTGTAGATTCTGAACCTGCCTGCTAGCATACATGTGATACTGATAGCTTCTACCAATAATAAGTGACTGCTCAAATGCTAACTGTTTTTATTTCTTGTCTTAATGAAATGCCTGATATTATATTGCCATAACTACCTTTCTATGTGCTACCTTCTTGCTACTTACCACCACTATTGTCTCTCTCTCTCTGTCTCTCCCATAAGTACCCTGCTCTCCAGTGCGCTGGTTCCAGCAATTAAATCTCTGCAAAACTACCTACCTGGTGACAAAAGGCCCCATACAAAAACCTGTGGTCTCATCTCTCAGCCTCTATTCCCTGCACCATCTCTCAAGGAAGAAAGAAAGTATGTTATCTATGTCCTGCCTGTAAAGCCTACTACCGTCCACTATTGCTTCAGGGGTTCAAAAGTACGATCCAAGCCTGGACAGCCAGCAGCCTTTACCCCCTTCTATCTACCCTGTTACCAAAATACCTCCACCACCTCATAGTAACCCATCTTATTAACTTCCCCCTTCCCTAGTCTGATACAAGCTAGCTCCCATAAAAAACTGCCTGCAATACTAGCTCTGTCCAGTAGGTGGCACCCATAGCCCTTCCTCTATTCTCCTGCTTATCCATCTGTTAGTCTTCTTTTATTTACTCTACATTTCTTATGTCCTAGACCTGTTCTGAGACCTCACACTTTACTCTTTACTTTAACTGTCTACACCCTCCTGTTTTCTTATAGACTCCTTTGTATCTCTGCTCTTTCCCACTTTAGACTTACCTTCAGTAACCAGCATCACTGATTGTTTCTCCTCTAGATGCTCCATTACCTGTCTCTACCTGCTCCGTTCATCCTACGGGCTCACTCCGCTCCCGTACCCTATCTCCAATTCCCACCCACCGCCAGGGGTCCTACTCTTAGTCTACTTAACCACACTCCTTCTTCCTTTCTCACCAATCATACAAACATTAACATTTCCCATCAACCACCGTATCCCTCCTTTCACCTACTACTCCCTTCCTCTCCCACCACACCCTCCACCTCTCCCTATCTACACCTTCTTTACTTCCTTACCTATAACAAATACTTTACACCTGACCCATCTAAATGTACAAACTACACACAGCAGCCCACATACTGTTGTTACTCATGTTCATACTACTACCTCCTTTAACTTTAGCCTATCTGTTTACCTCCTATGAACACCCATTAAATCCACAATTTCAATACCCCAATAAGCTAACCACCTCCCCTTCTCTACCTATCCTCACTAATCATGTTAATATAACATATACACCCAGCTATCTACTGTCTAAATATCATAGAATAGCCCACATTAAATACAACTCTCAACACCAGGAGATCTCCAAACCTATACTGTAAATCCCCAGGATCCTAGATTTCAAATACAACTCCTCTCTTTAAAAGTAGTCTGATGAAGCAGTTGTTTTGGAAACTGTGAAAGCGCTTACTATTAAAGTGTTTTATTCTTATTTTTAATGGAGCACTCTACTATTTATTTCATCACCTTTGCTATTTCCTTGTTGCTGGACTATCCTAAAGCTGTGTGTGCCTGGAACATTATATATATTTTTTAGAAGTCATTTGTTTTTCCAGTCTCTTTATTCCATTTTTCTGGAGCTTTTCCTGTGGGATTTCAACATTGATTGGAAATGTTGCAGCGGTAATCACCCTACCACCCATATTAACTTATTCGGTTTCTCTCAAACCATTACCTTCACTAGCAGGATAAACAAGCCTAATAAGAAAGAAAGCACCTTAGATTGGATTCTCATAAATAATCTTCTCCAGACTTATGAAGCTGGAACCCTCCCTAATGATGTGAGTGACCACTCACTCACCTACATCATCAGGCATAAGACCAATCTACCAGTTCCAACCATTTGCAGAACAATAAGAACCAAAACAATTTAACCCTGATCTCTTCCAAAATGAACTAAAAGCATGTAACTGGTCTCCCTTAAAATACCTCCCATATCAAGATGCTGTTAAAGACTTTAACTCTAACTTTCTAGCTATACTTGACCACCATGCTCCAACCCGCTCTATCAGAATCAGAACTAAATCCACCCCATGGCTTTCAAAGGAAACCAAGCAGAAAATCCATCTTAGAAATAAATACTGGAATAAATGGCGAATTACTAAAACCCCAGTAGACCAACAAAATTTCAGACAGCTGAGAAATTACACTAAAAATCTTTACTCTCTGACAAAAGAAACTACTACCTACAATTCCAGCAAACTTATCATAATAAACCTCAAAAGTTCTGGGTGAGTATTAACCAACTATTACACCCAGGTCAATCTATCACTCCAAACCCACAAGGCACAGACCAGGAAAATCCCAAGCATACTGCCAATGCCTTTAATACCTTTTTCAGTGAAGCCATTCAAACACTTGCCAGTCAGTTATCACCTCAAGGCTTTTCTATATCTAACTCAAACTCTACCCGACCCCCTCCATTTCTCTTCCAACCAGTCCCAACAACATATATTCTTACCCTTATCCAAAAACTGAAACCATCCTCTCCTTCAGCAGACCAACTAACCGCTGAATATCTACAAAAGGCAGCCAAATCCATTGCCTATCCCATTTCCATCCTGATCAATAGAACCATCAATGAAGGACACATCCCAAGTATCTGGAAAGTCTCCCATATTATCCCCCTACATAAAGGCGGAAGCTCTACTGAATTCTCCAACTACTGTCCCATAGCCCTACTTTCTCCTTTGGCAAAGATCATGGAGAAATGTATCCACAAGCAAATGCTAGACCACCTAATCCAAAATAATTTACTATCCAGCTGACAACATGGTTTCAGACCTTCCCACAGTACTACTACTGCCCTCCTCTCCTTTACTGACTGTATCAACAAAAACCACAACCACAATATGCTTTCCTCTGCATTGTTTATTGATCTGTCCAAAGCATTTTATATGGTAAATCACCAGATACTTTTAAATATCCTTACATCTCTGTCACTAGATGAACTTGCTATAAAATGGTTCAAGTCCTACTTAGAAAACAGACAACAGGCTGTTCTTTGGCATAATATTCTAGCTACCCACCTGCCTGTTAACCTTGGTGTCCCTCAAGGGTCCATATTAGGACCCTTACTTTTTTCTGTATTTACCAATGACCTTCACCTAGCAATCCCCCAAGCTACATGCATCCAATACGCAGACGACTCCACTCTTATATGCTCATCCTCAACCACATCTGAACTTCACTCCCTTACCCAAACAGTGTTTAACACAGTTGAACAATGGTTTACACAGCGCTGTCTCCTCCTGAACCCCCCAAAAATGAAACTCCTCCTTTTTACTCCTACATATAGTAGGTCCTCCCCACTAGATTTCACTGTAGAATCCAGCAACAGTACTCTCGTATCCCCAGAACCTACAACCAAACTATTAGGCATCACCATAGATGACAACCTCAACTTCAACACCAAAATCAAAAATACTCTACAAACTGTTAACAGAAATCTTGACTCTCTCTACAGGATCAAACCCTTCCTTTCTCCTTCAGCTAGAATAACTATTGCTTACACTCATCTAATCTCCACTCTCCTCTATGCCTCACCCATATATACAAATCTATCTAAAACAACCTCAATAAAATGGAACATTCCTACAATAACATAGCCATATTTGCTACAGGAAACCCTTTCAGAACCCACCGCTGTTATAATCTAAAGAAGCTTGGATGGCTTGAACTGCAAAATCAGCTTAAATTCCACCAGCTGATCATTGCCCATAAGACCCTTTACCAACCTACCAATACTCCTATATATATCAACCCTCATCACCCCCTATACCAATCTGAAGACCCTAGATCATTGCATAAACTTCTTGTAGATATTTCAAAATCAAACAACAGAGCTGGGGACTCTCTCTTCTCTAATACTGTTGGAAAATCCTGGAACCTACTTCCCAATGAACTTTCTGCACTTCCCTCTATATCACTTTTCAAAAGTAAGCTAAAACCCTTCCTCAGAACACACTGGTTGTGCCCCTGTACGAAACCTGACTAAGCGACTAGCTCTTCTATCTTGCCTCTGCCTACCCTCTTTCTTCTCTTTAATCAAGTCCAACTCTCCTTAAATACAACTAACCCTTATCCTACTATATACTTACTTGCATATTCTGGAAACTTATGATTGTTACAACCTTTTTTTTACTATATAATTATTGTTTAACCTGCTTTATTTTTTATATTATGTATTAACCTGCAGTCTTTGTATTTACCTGCATTTCTCTATACTATGTTTAGATTGTCTGACCTATTTGATAATCTCTGTACTATTCCTTCAACGTACATTGTACATATTAATAGTTGTTTATGAATCTTGTATTTATATGAGATGTTTTGATATTGTTCTCATGGAGCTTATCTCCCCGGGCCTCTACTGGAAATGGACATATATTCAGTTAGACTAGCCTGGCCAACAAATGTAAAATAAAAAAATATAATGGACTTAAAACAGTATGTCAGGAAATTGAATCTTAACATCATGTTTAATAATATTGAACCGATTAGTGACCAATATTAATAGCTCATTTAACCCGCCCACACATCCTACTTTAACACTTTTTGAGAGGGTTTGTGAACTCGATTTTCGAGAGCTTAGTATGAATTCTAATACTAGGTCTGGCTTGAACAAAGTATATAGGAATTTAAACCAGGATGAAGAATTTGAGCTTGCCTTTCTACTCGATAATAATGGTGTTAGAATTATGAAACCGGATAAGGGGGGAGATGTGGTCATCATGAATTTAGTGGACCACAATAACAAGATGCTTGAAATTTTGAATACTGATACCTATATTAAGAGCTCCCTAAATTAAATGAATGGAGCATACAGGAAAATAAAAGGTTTTATTCAGGATATGTTTATAGATGGACTTATTTCCATTAGTGAATTACACTATCTTTCTCTAGAATATCCGGTTACCCCAACCATTTTTGGAGCCCCGAAAATCCACAAGGACATACATCAGCCATCTATGAGGCCTATTGTGGATGCTCAAGGCTACATTAGTTATCCTATGGCGAAGTACCTAGATAAAGAGTTGAGTAAATTTGTTTGGGATGAGCCCAACATTTGTATTGACTCATGGGATTTTTTTAAAGAAAATTGATGCTATTGAGTTTAATAATGAATATTTATTTATCACAATTGATGTTGTTAATCTCTATAGTGTCCAAACACCAAACCTCACCTACCTAGGGGACTACAATGGTTTTGTGAATATTTACAGTCTAAAAATATTGTACAGGATAAAGTGAATTTATATGAACAAATGTTGGATATAATCTTAAAAAAATAATTTCATTGTATTTGAATGAAAATATTATTTGCAGAATGAAGGGGTGGCAATGGGCTCCTTATGTGGGGGCCTATATGGCAATATTATTATGTTAGAATGGGAGAAGCGATATTTACATCAATCTCAATATTTTTCATTCTGTAAATGCTATATACGATATTTGGATGATATATTCATTTTGTGGGAAGGTCCAAATTATATGGTTGAATCCTTCCTTGATTACATTAATAATACAAACAATTTCTTAAAATTTATATACGCAACAAATACTAAGAGTATTCCTTACCTGGACATTTTATTAATGAAAGATGAAATCAATAATAGTTTTGTAATAGCTTCCTCCATTTCAGTAGTTGTCATCTGTTCCATCAAAAATGGGCAGTAGTTAAGGGTCAGTTTGTCAGGGTGGCCCAAATGACTACTGGGTGGGAGACCTTTACAAACAATTTCTTAAAATTTATATACGCAACAAATACTAAGAGTATTCCTTACCTGGACATTTTATTAATGAAAGATGAAATCAATAATAGTTTTGTAATAGCTTCCTCCATTTCAGTAGTTGTCATCTGTTCCATCAAAAATGGGCAGTAGTTAAGGGTCAGTTTGTCAGGGTGGCCCAAATGACTACTGGGTGGGAGACCTTTTTGGAGGAATGCAATATATTCAAACAGATGTTTGTTAAAAGAGGATATCCAGGGAAATTAAGAGAACAAATCATGGATGAGATAAAAAATAAGAGAAAAAGCTGACATTTTGTTCCTATTTTGAGTAACAAGGGTACGATAAAGGTTAATAACATTATGAGAGATGAATTTAATTTTATAGGAGGTAGTTACGACTAATATTAGGGAAACTAATACTATTAGGCAAGTACATTTTATCAAAATAGCTTTTTAACTACTTATAATGGGAATGCACATATTATTAGGAATATTTTAATCAAGAATTGGGAGTTCATAAGAAATGACAAGGAAATGAAGGATATTCTGGGAGAAGCTCCCATTTGTGTATACAAAAAGGTCATTGTTTAAAGAATATGTTTGAGTATAATAAACCTAAACAATGCAAATGATATATGCACAAATGTGGTATGTGCAAGTTTTGTAAAAATATTTTAGAAACTGAAGTAGTGAAAGTAAATGGGATGAAAATTTGGGTTAAAGGGAAATTCTCTTGTTTAACAGAGAGTGGTTTATTGTGCCCTTTGCAGTAATTGCCCATGTTTCTATATCGATAAAACCGAGCATAGGTTGAAAAGTAGACTAGGGTAACATTTAAGGAATATAAGTGATGGCCATGAATGCAATGCACTGGCAAAACGTATTATGATATATCCGCAGCATGATTTTAAATTTGTAGTATTGGATAATATAACAATTTCCCCTAGGGGTGGTGCCTGGCCGTATCTGCTTGAAAAAATGGAATTATCTTGGCAGCTTCATCTTAATTCAGTATATTGGCCAGGCTTGAATGAAAATGTGTCAATTAGTAGTCTACTAAAGATAAAAGCGTTGAGTAGACACTAATATTTGGACACTGATATTTGAATATTTCTGATGTATTTGCATTCATGGTTCATATATATATATATATATATATATATATATATATATATATATATATATATATATATATATATATTTCTATTTTTACAATTTTATTCATATTTATTTCATATTTATTGCATTGTTATATATTTATATATTTTCATATGCATTTTTAGGATATTAATATGTATTTATAGTATGTGATTACATTACCCTGATTTAATACACATATCTTTTACTATATATATTTATCTATTTAGCTTGGTTTTACCTATTTCCATTTAACCACACATATATATTTATTCAGTTACTTGCTCATACATTTTATGTGCATTCATAATTTTTAGTATATGTATTTTATATATTTTATAAGGTAGCAATGATATTATATGAGATGAAGTTCTTGTTTTGTGCCATAGTTTTTGATGTTTTTATAACTGGTATGGTATTGTTTTGATCTTGGCATACTGTTATTTGATTTTAATACTGTCACTTTAAAAATGGTTAACCCTGTTATCAGAAAATGACGTCATCTGGGTTTTGGTTCTGGTTTTTACATCTAGTTTTGTTTTTTCTAGCTTTATCTGATGAAGTCTCTTTGATTGTCTAAAACTGAGACGAAAATGCTTATCTTGTTGTTTTAACAATAAAGGATTTGGTTGCCCTAAGGAGAAGTGTTCATGTTCATGTTTTGCCTGCCTGCCTGCCTTCTACCTGTTTTTTTTTGGATTATAACTCCCCTGTACTCATCCCTTATCAGTCCACTAATAGAGTACAATGCTCCCTTCTGTATGTACCTCAACAGGCACCTACAACAGCTGGAGAGACCTCAAAGGTTTCTCACCAAGAAAATTTAGGGCCTTCAACGCATGACCTACATGGACAGACTAAAGGTCCTGTCACTGTATTCTGTATCTTATAGGCTGCTGAGTGGCAACTTGTGCCTGGCCTACAGAGCGGTCTCGGACCCTGCCCTAATGGAAATGCTCCACATCCACAAGTCAAATGGGACAAGATTGACTCACTCTAGGGATCTTAACCTAGCCTGTGACATTAACAGGACTGCAGGAGAGACAGATACATTTCCAGAGACTGCCACTCCTCTGGAACAAACTCCCAATTCACATAAAACAGAGCTCCCCAATGACCCTATTTAAGCGTAACTTAGACAACTTGATGGAAGACATTAAAATTACCATGGAGGTGCCACCTATGTCCATGTTGGATAAGAGCAGTCAGTGCTGATCATAGACTCATGCTGCAAATGTGGAGCATACAACTTGATCAATAAGGGAACACTGGCATAAAATGGCTAGGCTTATAAAGACCCTAGGGCTAACAGCCTAGTAACCTTCTATGAATGTATGAACCTAAGAATGGAAAGGTTTACAAGAACAGAAAGGTTTACTGCTGCTCATGCTAAGTCTCTTTTCATTGTGAGACTGCATTGTTTTGTTTAGCAAATAGCTATCAAGTGTTTGTGCTATAAAATTTAAAGTAAAAGTTTTAAATTAAATCCAAATATCTGTAATCATTGTAGAAGTAAAGAAAATAGCATGCACATAGACAGGTTTGAAAACCGTTTATGTAAACTGGAAGAGATAGCCAAGTAATGGGATGCTGGAATGACTGGGCATGGGGGGGGGGGCTGATCCATTACCCTGCCTAGTGCACCATTTAACCATGATCTGACTGTTGTGGGCTCTAGAAGTATTCTAGAGGCAGCAACTTGCTCCTGTGTGCATACTTTTACAAACCATTATAACCTGGATTTATTTTCCAGGTCCAGAACAGGCTGTTCAAGGACCACTCTCCAGGGACTCTTGGATTCATAGTTAACTTTTTGTTCTCCTTTCTTAGCTTCTAATCTATGGTAATTGACCCAAATATCTTAGGCTACTGCACCAGTGATCTAATGTTGAACATAGTACAGTTGTGTACATAAATGCACCATAACAGTAGTTCTAATAGATCACTGTTGCAGAAACTTCTCCTCCTTCCAGCCCCCTTCTTTAGTGATTTGCTTTTTTTATATTGACATGGTGTGGATGTATGCACAGTTGTGTATATAGTTACCTTTTGGTATGTTTCCTAGTATTGTTTAAGGGCTCTTGCCTCCTTTCTTCTGAACAACAAAGCTCCAATTATTTTGGCACTCTAACTGTCCCTAATACAGAGCTCCTCTCAATCTACAGACAATCAGAGGGTGTGAAAGGCACCCTTTAGCTTTGGAAGCTGACCAGTCACTAGGGGTATGAGCCAGTAGCTTAGACTACTGCAACAAAGATCTGTTAGAATGTCTGCTGTCATGATAAGTTTTTGTACAGCTGCAATCTGTGCTATGCATTTTGGAAATAGAAGGCCAATGACAAAACCAAAAGGTTGCTTTTCCATGACCTGATGGCAATGGTGATCTCAGGCTTAGAATAACAAAGTGGAAGTGGAGAGGGGATGAGAGGCAACTTCTTGCATAAATAACACAGTATGAATGTTATTTTAATATTAATTTGCCCTTTGCATGAGTTCAGTGGAGTGGTCTCTCAGCATTCCTGGTTTTGGGCTTGAAGTCTTGCAAAGCAGCAGTTTAATACATTTAATTCCAACACTTCATACTGTATCTGGCAGATGTAATCACATATGTAAAGGAAGCTCAGTAGCAAGTAGTTAACATAAATGGAGTCAAACAGCAGATAGACACTGCATGGGAGGGCAGGAAGTAAGTCAATGTAGGCTACAAGGAGTAGGGAGGGTGATGTTCTTGTACATTATATAAGAAGGGGGCATATAATTTGGGAATAGGAAGGCAAAGTTTGGTAACAGAGAATGAAGAGGAAGGGAAAGTTACTTTATTAATTTGCTAACCAGGTAAGCACATTGGACATGAATGCCTCTTTACAGGGGTGGTGCAGGAGCACTCTCTGGTTAAGTGACTTGCTCAGACTTATTTAGGGGTGACCCAGGAGCACTGTCTGATCAAGTGATTTGTTCAGAGTCACACAATATACAAATGGCGATGGAATGAACCAAGCTGCACCCCTGACTACAGAAAGCAGTTCAATAACAGTTCAGAGGCTTAACCCTCTGTATTCCCAGAAGCTATCATAAAGTATGAATGTTATTTTATTCATCTCAGAGTGTAAGTGCTGCCCATTATTCAGGCAGCACAGACAAAGTGTTCTACAGGAGGAGGCAGGGAGAGCAATATGATGGAAAAGCAGCAGACAGAGGAGTGGGCTGTGGGAACTAAGAAGAGGGGAAGACAGTGGTGACAACAGTAAACAGGTTTTCAGGGAGAGTCTAGGAGAAAGAGGGTGGGAATGAGCTGTGGTCCAGGGAGGGAGGCAGGGACACTGAGGAGAACTGCAGTGACACTGCTATAAAGAGAAGGATTGAAGGCAAAAGAAATAAAATAAGCTCAGAAGAAAACAAAGATAGCACAGCTAATGTGATGGCATAAACTCAGTCACCAAGGAAATTAAGAGTCTTGGTGAGGGACACACAGAAAAGAGGTTACAATAGAATCAGTCATGTGGCTTAGGCATAAAAAAGTGGTAGGAGCTGGCCACCATGGAAGAAAGATGAGTGCATGTCAAGTTGCAGATAGTCACCCTGACCAGCCTGAGGAGGCAGCTGATGTGGCAGCCAGCAGGATCAGGTAGCCAGAAAAGCCATGCCAGGACAGCAGGTTGGAGGAAGAATTTTCAAAATTGTCACCTGTGCAAGGAGCCAGCACACCAAGGAAAGATGGGGGTTGGGAGTATAATGACTAACTGCAAAAACGGATAAGGGAAATGGTTTGGAAATAGTAGGAAGATGGGGCAGATGTGACAGAAAGACCAGTTATATATATATATATATATATATATATATATATATATATATATATATATATATATATATATATATATATATATATATATATATATATATATATATATATATATATATATATATATATATATATATTGTGCTCAAAGCTGGAATAGAATACAGAGTATGTTTCTGTTATCATATATTTAATGTAAGACGGTAGTGGTGTCACAGAAGACAGTGACAGGTCCTCAGGTGCAAGGAAAAGAGAAAATAGAGAATACAGAATAGGAACAAAGAAGGTTAACATGGATCATGGTTCATGGCTGTCTAATATTATTATACAATGCAAGAATTCTGGGATGGAAGATGGGGAAGCTACAGGTACTGATGCAGACAAGGAATGCTAGATACTACTGATACCACAGAAACATGTGTTTGTGATAAGAGCATATGAAATGGAAGTACCTGGATATATGCTTGTGACAAGAGGGGTATGAAATGGAAGTACCTGGATATAAACTGTTTAGGAATAACAAAGTGGGAAAACATGGAGAGGGAATGGTGATCTGAGTAAGGAAGAACATGAAATGTGAGATCTCAAAAGAAAATAAATAACATCCATTGAAGAGGTTGAAGGAACAGTAACAGTCAAAATTGTGTTCTACATATAGTGAAAGATAGATGAAAGGGGGGGTCGCTGGTGGACTGCTACAGAGTATCAGCCCCCCAGCATGTTATATGAGGAAAACCACAGACTGGAGGCAAGAACCAAGGAGCAGGATTACACGAGCAGGAAGGTTCTAGTAATGGGGAAATGTGAATCGTGAGGGAACAGAATGGAGATCATACATCCAGGCCTAAGCAGGAATAGAAAGTAATTAAGGTCTTAGATCAGGAGGTCAGCTAGTTGCTGCAAGAAAGTTTCAATAAGAATAGAATTCTGGGCATGGCCCTAATGAAGTTATAAACCCTTTTTTACAGTCTTTGGTTAGAACTGTCTTAGTTTCACTTTAGTGAGAGGAGAGGGGACATGAGTTATTTTCTAGCCCAGGATTATGTAAAGGAAAGAAGAGTGGACTGTTTTTTGACTGGCCACAGGGACTTGTTTGTGTTTTTTTTAATTGACTCTCCTCTTGTTATTTAAGCATTGCAGTTGCACAGTGCTTGGCTTATAACCTACGAGCAAGCTAAGACTTACATTACCATACCCACTGTCTCAGCATTTGTTTTTCATATTGTTTGTCACAGCTGCATTGAGTGCTTCTGTGTTCAGTATCTGACGTTTTTACTTTTTTTGCAGTATTTAGTTAGAATTGCTGCTCTCCATGCAGACCAACCTGGCAGTGATTTGTATAGTCACTGATATCTCGCAGTGCAGTTCCTCCTTGTAATCTGTGTAGACACACATCTCTCACAGTGTATGTTTCCCTTAAAATTCCCTTACTGTCTAGACAGATTATTTTAACTACTAGAGCATCTAGTTTGCACATAGCTGAGAACTGGTCATCAAGTTCCTTGTCTTACTGACCTGTTCAATATTTAAATTTCCCTCACTCCTCCCTAGTAGGGCAGTAGCCATGGATATGCACTTTGTGACTCTCTCTGTGGCCAGTCTGGTTGAGATGGGTATTCTCAGGCATTGTAGCAATTGCCTCATGTACACTGACCACCCACTTATTCTTAATAAACAAAGTAAGCGAGAGGTTTAAATACACTTTAACCCTGGAGACACAATTCCCTCATACAAGCAAAACTAATCCAATACAGGTTGTCAGTGACACTTGCACCACACCGACTGCACAGGGTGAATACCCTACATATAAAACTACTTCTGCTGAGGCACATACAAGTAACCTTCCTGAAAGACTAAGACCTCCTGCACATCACTATCAAAAAAGGGGTTCTCAGCCATGACATAAACACTCCATTAAAACACCACCCACAGCTACACATAGTAACATTGTATCCAAAGCCTTTACTGCTAAGCTCTTAAGGCAAACCACCACACAGGCAAATTTCCTGGTCATCTGTGATTTTGTAATGAGGCACACTGATGTCTCCTTCACCAAACCAAGTAAGAAGAGAATCATGGTTACTTGCCTTTCCAGGTCTAGGATCTGTCATGTCACACAGTCAGGTCATTCAACCACAGATACCAGTATGACTCTGTCATAGTTCAAGAGCCATACCTCTTTTGACTATATGGAGTGAGACATGACCGAGCTCGCTGACGGTGTGTCTCAGGCAGGCATGAGCCTAGCACTGAGCAGCATACTACGTTCTCCAAGGATGATGCCACGTTATCAGTAGTAAATGATTAATTTTAACAATTAGCTTAGCTTCTGGTGTCAGTCCAAGGGGTACAATATTTGACAGCCTGGGAGGACATAGTTGACAGACCGCACTGCTTTGCCAAAGATGGTCTGCACTTATCCCTTTTAGGCTTTTAGATATTGGCAAAGACCTTTTCCATCCCCATAGTGCCTTTTTAGGCAATGCCAAACTGATAAACCTTCTGACTTAACTGAACCTATGAAAGAATATCTGAAGGTGGTACTGTTCAATGCTACAAGTCTTAACAAGAAACTCCACTCCCTGCAAGCCTTCATCTCCCTGGAGAGTGTAGACATCTGTGTAGTAATGGAGACATGGTTTAAAGTCGCAGAGAGTACCCCAGCAGTGCAAGGTTATAATGCCTTTCACACCTTTAGACCAGCTACTGCACAGGAGGGAAGTAAAGATGGAGGAGTCTCAGTCTATATGAAAACCAACCTCACATCAAGACTAATTAAAGTGTATGAGCCACTGGAACTCATACATGTACAACTCACCATAAACAGGGGCTCATACCATATCCTTCCAACCTATAGGTCCCCTTCCATGTTCCTGGAAACCCATACTACCTATCTCAATGTGTTAGAATCCCTCACCATTCAGTGCAATACAATATTCAAGGAGGATCTCAACTAGCCATCTGTAGATTGGAAAACCTACACTACTTCTAATGCACAAGCCCAGCAATTCCTAAACTTTGTTAAAACCAACATCCTGGAACAGTTGGTCCATTTTCTAACCAGGGGTATTGTCACACAGCCAGCCCACCTATCTGGAATTTTGTAAATAATTGTATGTCATTTGTGAATATGGATATGATTTATACAGAAGTATGTGTTGAACACGGTTTGTACAGTACTGAGCTTCAAAAATGTAAAGACAGTATGCACTGCTGGCTTAGAACAAAAATGTATAGAAACTATTGTAATTGTGTGACTGTATATATTTTTAACAGTAGAAACTAGAACATACAGAGTTCATCATCTTCTTTCGGCTGTTGCTGTTAGGGGTCACCACAGTGGATCGTCTGTTTCCATTTCTTCCTATCCTCTGCATCTTTCTCTGTCACACCAACCACCTGATTGTTCTCTCTCACCACATCCATAAACCTTATCTTAGGCCATCCTCTTTTCCTGTTACATGGTAGTTTCATCCTTAGCATCTTTTTCCCAATATACTCAGCATCCCTCCTTAGCACATGTCCAAACCAACATAATCTTGCCTCTCTGGCTTTGTCTCCAAACCTTCCAACTTGGGCTGACCATCTAATATACTTATTCCTAAGCCTGTCCACCCTCATCACACCCAGTGCAAATCTTAACATCTTTAACTCTGCCACATCCAGCTCTAACTCCTGCCTTTTTGTCAATGCCACTGTCTCCAACCCATATAACATAGCTGAACTCACTACCCTCCTGTAGACCTTCCCTTTCACTCTTACTGGTATTCATCTGTCACAAATCACTCCTGACACTCTTCTCCACCTGCTCAATCCTGCCTGTACTCTCTTCTTCACCTCTCTTCCACACTCACCATTACTCTGAACTGTTGGTCCCAAGTACTTAAACTCATCCATCTTCGCCACCTCTACACCCTGCATCCTCATCATTCCTCTATCCGCCCTCTCATTCACACACATATACTCTGTCTTAGTCCTGCTGACCTTCATTCCTCTTCTCTCTGGAGCATATTTCCATCTCTCCAGGGCCTCCTCCACCTGTTCTCTACTCTCACTACAGATCACAATGTCATCTGCAAACATCATAGTCCACGGGGACTTCTGGCTGATCTTGTCTGTCAACTGTCCATCACCATTGCAAATAAGAAAGGGCTCAGAGCTGATCCTTGATGTAATCCCATCTCCAACTTAAACGCAATCCGTCACTCCCATCGCAGAGCTCACCGCTGTCACACTGCCCTCGTACATATCTTGTACCACTCTTACATACTTCTCTGCCACTCCCGACGTCCTCATACAATACCACAACTCCTCTCTAGGCACCCTGTCATATGCTTTCTCTAAGTCTACAAAAACACAATGCAACTCCTTCTGACCTTCTCTGTACTTCTCCATCAACGCTCTCAGAGCAAACATTGCATCTGTAGTGCTCTTTCCCAGCATGAAACCATACTGCTGATCACTAATCATCACATCCCTTCTTAACCTAGCTTCCACTACTCTTTCCCATAACTTCATACTGTGACTGATCAATTTAATCCCTCTGTAGTTACTACAGCTCTGCACATCACCCTTATTCTTAAAAATCGGTACCAAAACATTTTTTCTCCATTTCTCAGGCATCCCCTCACTTTCCAAAATTTCATTAAACAATCTGGTTAAAAACTCCACTGCCATTTCACCTAAACACCTCCATGCTTCCACAGGTATGTAATCTGGACCAACAGCCTTTCCATTCTTCATCCTCTGCATAGCTATCCTTACTTCCTCCTTGCTAATCCATTGCACTTCATGATTCACTATCCCACATCATCCAACCTTCTCTACTTGCAAAACTTCAAGAAAATAAGTTGAAATAAAATTGGTTTACAATTGTGCTATAAAAGCTATCTCTCAGTTTCAGTGTAGCAGACACAATGTCTAGAGCTAAAAGTTTTTTGTATTGTCTTGAAAGATAAGTAATTGCTAGGTTTGAGATGCAGAAGTGTTTTATTGCTTTATGACTTCCTAGCAGCTGCACAGTTCTGAGCAAACAGCTTAGAGATATGTATTTTTCACACAGAGATGTTCAATTCAGTCATTTTCTGACAAAAGAGGGTTTAGCTTAGAAACTGAAGTCAGGTGACAAAATGTGATGTCATCCAAGTAACCCAGCAGTAATATTAGATATTAATTTAAGAACTCTCTAAGAGAGAGACTGGGCATTTTGTATTTTGTTTTGGAGCTAGCAAGAACATCCACTCATCATCACCAGCTGTACTTGCCTTGCTGGAAGTAAGTTTATTTTAGTAACATTTTTATATATAGATAGGAATATAGTAAAGATTAGTTTAGATGTTTTCTGTATTTATTTGAGACTGTCCTGCAATGTTGTTTTAAATACTTCCTGTGATTTTGAACTCTGAAGTTACTGTGTTGATTTACTGAGTATTGTCATCTTCTTTTATTATTTATTATTAAATATAGTTAAACCTATCTTTGTGGTTGATATTTGTGAGACATAATTAAACTCTTAGAGTACTTGCATATCTATTTGGTGACACTGTAAAGGCCACTCGTAAATAGCCTCGGTCTTGGTCAGACTTCCATTTGAATAATTAGTAACATTACACTGTAGGATTGAACACCCTTTGTTAAGGGCCTTAAAATTAGCTGATAATGGGTTCTGGTGTCAGTGATAACTACCTTATAGTCTGGGCAGAAGGGGTCATAGCTAGTAAACCTGTGCTAGCCTTTCCCAGGTGTGTGTTTGTGTATCAAATCTCAAAGTGTGTGTGTGTGTCAACTACTTTGGCAGGGACACAAAGTACTGGTTGGTCAGAGAGAGATTGTTGGGAGGACTTGTCTTGGAACCCTGGCTAAGGACTCAACTCTATAGCTGTACCAGTGGGGACTCTTAGTGGGGAGAAATAGGGAGAAACCAACCTCAGACTCATACCTCTCAACTGTACCGAATTCCTTGATATTTACCAGTTTTGTGGTCCAAATAATGGGATGCCATGAATTTCTGAGTGGCCCCCTTTATTCCCGAATTTCCCAGATTTATTTTTTTTTTTTTCACAGACAGCATCAGAGTTTCCCTGGCTCCTCCAGGTAAGGAAAAAAAACAAAAAAACAAAAGGGATTATTAAGGACAGATTAACTTTAGCTTGTTTTTTTTTTCCCAATCCATGGTCATCTTCAAGTAAGTGTGAGTGTGTGTCCTTTTACATTTAAGCTTTTCTTCCAGTCCATGGTCATCTTCATTTGAATTCAAGTAAGTGTGAGCATGTTTACATTTAAGCTAGAACTGTGCTGGAAACAAACATCTTTTGCATAGCTAAAACTGCTGAATTCAAGTAAGAGTATGTGCTTTTACATTTAAGCTGGTCATGCAGTTGAATTCAGTGGGCGCTGGACTGTGAATTCTGTGTGCTCTTAATGGAAATTGCACTTTACTGTGTGTGTAGTTATCATCCTCCCATTGTATACGTCCCCCACTGCTGCCAGTGGTGAGGATTAAGACTCCTTGATTACTGGGTCAGTGCAGGGGCATCACATATTAATTGGTGGACAGTGGTAGGATATCCACATCATGTATTAATTGGTTGACAGTGTTGGGATAGCTGCATCACATATTAATTGGCGTGTAGTGGTGTGGATATTTAATTCATGTAACCTGTGTACAGTGGTTATTGATGGTGTTTGTACCCTCAATCAGCCACACAGTAAACATTCAGAGTTCATATCACAATTGTTTTATTTTTTTGTTAGTTTAGTTAGTCAGGGATAGCAGGCAAGCATGTCAGCAGAGGAGTATGGCAAGCTGACAAGGAGCCAGTTGGCTGAGATGTGCCAGGCTAAAGGACTGGTGCATGTCAACCTAAGGCAGAAGTGATTGAAGCTTTGGGCATGGCTGCATCGCAGACCAGCAATCAGGAGGACAATCAGACTGGCATTGAAGATGTACAACTCTCAGAAAATGGACAGTTTAACCTTTTACAGAGGTCTTAAAAATCCATCTGGAGTTAGAGACTTGAGCTGGAGGCCAAGCGTTTAGAAATAGAGGCAGCAGAGAGACTGAGATGTCTGGAGGCTGAGGAAAATGAGAAACTGCGAAGTCTAGAGGCTGAGGAAAATGAGAAACTGTGATGCCTGGAAGCTGATGAGAATGAGAAGCAGAGGCAACATGAAAAGGAGACGCTGATTCCACCAGAGTCATGGAGGTAATGGGGAAGGGAGTGACTTGAACCCCAGAAGCAAAAAAGGTGAGTAAACTTCTTCCACAATTTACAGAGGGGGATAATTTTGATAGTTTCATTCATATGTTTGAAAGGGTATGTAAACAGTATAATGTTGACCAAGGGCTCTGGATACAGTTCCTGACCCCCTTACTCCATGGTAAAGCTATAACTGTTATTTCTAAATTGTCTGATACTGATTGCCTAAATTATAGTACAGTCAAAACATGTTTGTTAGAATGCTTTAAGTTAACACCTGAAGCTTAGAGAAAAAACGTTTCATGAGCATAAATGCAAGGCAGATGAAAGTGTGTGTGAATATATTGCTGAACTAAGCACTTATTTCATAGGTGGGTGAGGGGATGTCAGGTCACCACTTTTGAAGAGCTGGCAGACAAGCCCATAGTACTTTGCCTGAGGACATGAGAATCTGATTAGCTGATAGGCAATGCACTACTGCAGATGAGTTGGGGAAGAAGGGAGACCTATGCCTAGCAAGCAGAGCATTGCTGCACAGGAAAGGGACACCCAGTGTTGCTCATGGATCTAAGGGAAGCCATGGTGGGCAGCCCAGACTTCCCCAACAGAGTTTGCCAGTAGCAGAGGAAGCCACTAGTCCAGGTACATGTACAGGACCAAGGGTTAAATGTTTTAAATGCAATTAGTGGGGCCATGTAGCATAAAGATGTCCATGAAGGCAAGATGGGGAACAAAAGGTGGGAGAGCCAGTAAGTGGAAATGACAAAATGCCAGCAATAAGTTGTCTCAAGACAACAAGGATACCAAACTACCACAACAGGTTTTATCATATCTTAGTGGATGGGAAACAGGCTAAGAGAGATGCAAGTAGGTGTACTTGAAGGTATCCCTGCAGATGTCCTGATAAGGAATGATTTTGATAAGGCAGTACCTTGTGTGCATGCAGTTACATGTAGTCAGGCTTGGAGACAAGCATGTGGGTCTGGTAACCTGGGGAAGACCCAGACAGACCGTACACTTACAGCCAGGACTGGTGAGGTAGTTACTTCAGGGAGGGAGCTACCCTGTAGCAATGAGTCTGAAGGTGAGCCACAGCTGTTTGTGGGTACTAATGTTCCCTTGGACAGAGTGACTGCAAGGGCAGAGGTGAGTAGTAGTAGTACCCAGGCAGACAGTGAGGCACCGCTGTCAGAGGATGCTAGACTTTCTGTGGAAGAGGAACTGAGAAGGGTTACAAAGAGACAGTTGAGACAGGCTCAGCTCTCAGACCCTACATTACAAAGCCTGAGGGAGGTAGCTAGTTATGCACCTGATTTTCAAAGGAAGGGGGAGTCTGTATACTGGGACAAAGGGTAACTGTCTAGAGAGTAGATCCCTGAGGGAGGGCTAGAGGGTGAGAGAACACAGCAGTTGGTAATGCCAAGGGCCTACTGTCTGGCATTTCCAGCCATAGCCCATAATGTTCCCTTTGCAGATCATATGGGCATAAAATGTACAAAGAGATGTATTATGCAGAACTTTTATTGTCCTTGGATTTCCAGAGATGTAACAGGGTACTGCAGGACATGTGAGCAGTGCCAAAAGGTAGGCAAGGCAGGAGACAGAGTGAAAGCTCCTTTGATGCCTTTGCCTGTGATTGAGGAGCCATTTCAGAGGGTAGCTATGGATATTGTAAGGCCTCTGAGTACCCCAAGTTCCACAGGGAAAAAGTATATTCTAGTGGTAGTAGATTATGCTACAAGATACCTTAAAGTGGTGGCTCTACCCTCCATTGAGGTAGAAAAGGTGGCAACTACTTTGTTAGAGATTTTCAGCAGGGTATATTTCCCAAAAGAAATACTGACTGACAGAGGTGACAATTTCATGACAGACCTACTGGCTTGTCTGTGGAAGCACTGTGGGGTGAAGCACCTAAAGACCACCCCCTACCATCCCCAGACTAATGCTCCTGTTGAGAGGTTAAACTCTACACTCAAGATGATGCTACTGGCATTTGCAGACCAGTTCAAGAGGGAGTGGGACAAATATTTGCCCCATCTATTGTTTGCTTAAAGAGAGGCGCCCCAGAAATCCACAGTTTTTTCACCCTTTGAGTTGCTGTATGGGCATAGGATCAGGGGACCTCTGGATTTGATTTGAGATGAGTGGGACGGTGAGTGTGAATCCCACAAGGAGTCTATCGTGGCATATATCCTAAACCTAAGGACAAGGTTCAGGGAACTCATGGGCTTGGCCCAGGAGAACCTGGCAGAAGCCCAACAGCAAAAAACAGTCTAGTATGACAGGAATGCTCGAGCTAGAGAGTATGCTGTAGGGCAGCAGGTAATGGTTCTCATTCCTGTCAGGCACAACAAGCTGAAGGTAGCTTGGGAGGGACCCTACAAGGTAATAAGGAAGGTCAATGATGTTAACTACATGGTAGAACTGCTGTGCAGGAGGCAGGGGCACAAATTGTACCATGTTAACATGATAAAACCTTACCATGATAGGGAGGTCCTTATGCTGAGTATTTCCAGTGGATGGCAGGAGGAGTTTGAGGGAGATCTGGGGACTGGTCTCCTCAGTGAGGCTCAGGCTGACACCTCAGTGGAAGGGGTAACAATGTCCCAGCAGCTATCCCCTACCCAGGGTCGAGAAATCTGTGCAGTGTTGCAGGAGTTTGGGGACATGTTCACTGGGAAACCAGTGTGCACTCACCTGGTGCAGCATCATGTGGATACAGGACAACAAAGGCCTATTAAGCAGCCCCCTTATGACTCTGAGGGAGGAGATACTGGAAATGGTGGAACTAGGGGTAATCAAGGAGTCCAGCAGTCCCTGGGCCTCCCCAGTGGTTCTGGTACCAAAGAAAGATGGCAGCACCAGGTTATGTGTGGACTACAGGAAATTAAATAGTCACACAGAGTCAGGTGCTTACATCATGCCTAGGACGGACGAAGCCTTAGAGCAGCTGGGTGGGGCTAAGTATCTTACCACCATTGATCTTACCAAGGGTTACTGGCAGGTGCTCTTGACTCCCAGTGCTAGAGAGAGGTCAGCCTTTGTGATTCCTTTTGGCTTGTATGAGTTTATGAAGATGACTTTGGGATGAAAAATGCACCATCAACTTTCCCGAGGCTGGTAGATTGTATCCTAGCAGGAGCAGGAGATTTTGCCATTGCTTACCTAGATGATATTGCCATCTACAACCATTCCTGGTAAGACCACCTTCAGCATGTCATGGAGGGGCTGGGCAGACTACAGAGGGCAGGGTTGACCATTAAGCCCAGCAAATGAAAGGTGGGTATGGCAGAGCTCTCCTACCACAGACATAGAGTGGGGAATGGTAAAATCAGACCAGAACCTGGCAAAGTGGAAGCCATTCAGTTATGGCCTGCCCATGTTACCAAAACTCAGGTGAGGGCATTCTTAGGGACAGTGGGGTACTACAGAAAGTTTGCCCCCAATTATAGTACCATAGCTGCTCCCCTCACAGATCTGACAAGGAAAAACATCACCTAGAATGATACCTCTGTATAAAGAAAAAATGATCAATTTCAACAATTGGCTAAGCTTCCGGTGTCATTCAAAGGGGATCCAGTGTCTGTCAGCCTGGGATAACATGCTCGACAAGCCAAGTTGCTTTGCAAGAGATGGCTTGCACCTGTCACCCCTAGGCTTTTGAATACTGGCCAAGGCTCTTGCTACCCCCATAGTGCCTTTTTTAGGCAAGGCTCAAAAGTCAAACCCACCTCCATAAACAGCACAATTAACAAAAAACTGAGGGTTATGCTACTCAACGCCAGGAGTTTAAATCTCAAAATGTATGCTCTCGAAGCACTCCTCAGTATGGAGAATGTCGACATCTATGCAGTAACTGAAACCTGGTTCAAGGCTCCAGAGAGCACCCCAGCACTACCGGGTTACAACTCATACCACACGTTTCGGCTGCAGAACACGGACCGAAACTCAAAAGGAGGGGGTGTATCCATATTCATCAAGGATACCTACACCTCCAGGTTAGTGGAGCAGCATGATACCTCTGAGATCATCCATGTGCAACTAACATTGGGCAAATCTGCAATGCAAATTATGGCCTGCTATAGATCACCCTCCATGACCCAGAACCACCACTCCACCTTTCTGGAGACACTGGAAAACATGAAGGTCCTAAAAAACACCCTGATATTGGGTGATTTCAATTACCCTACCATTAACTGGGAAAACTACTCGAGTACAGACTCCCATGCCCATCACTTCCTGAAATTCATCAACTCAAATGCCTTGGATCAGCTGGTAAACTCCTCTACCAGACGTGAAAACATATTGGACCTGGTCATCACCAACATGGACGACAGGTGTTCCACACTGGAAGTCAACCCGTCACTGGTTAGATCAGACCATGAACTAATCACTCTGGATGTCCACACCCCACCACCACCTCAACTAAGGAAACCACAGTAAAAAACTTTACTAAAGCAAACTTCACCTTACTTAAGACAGAGGCGGTAAGTTTCACAGCCCCCATGCTAAAGGATAATGCTGCCCAAGATGCAGAAACCTTTACAAATGCACTCTATGAGCACCTACAAGGATGCATGGATTGTGCCATCCCTAGCAAAACCAAGACTCACTCCTCTAAGAGAAGGAAACCAGTCTGGTGGACCCCTGCCATAAACAGTCTATACAATAGAAGGAGGAAATGACTTCAGAAAAAAAGCAAATCCCAAGAAGGAAAAACATCCCTGATCATTATCAGTAAGAAACTAAGGTCCCTCATAAAATCCTCCAAGGCTAACTTCGAAAGAAAAATAGCCAAGGATTCAAAAGATAACCACAAAGCCTTCTTTAGCTATGTTAAGAATCTAAGTGGCAACTCACATATATGCACTGAACTAGTGCAAAATAGCATAAAATATACTGAACCTACTAATATTGCCAACATCCTGGCAGATAGATTCAGTACAAACTTCACCCCCTCCACCCCCTCCCCCAAAAGGGCCCACAACAATACCTGAAAAGTGTAGTGTCCCAGAAATCACAGACACACAGGTGAAAACAGCCCTTTCAAAAGCCAAAAACACAGCGTCAGTGGGGCCAGATGGTGTTCCAGGCTGCGTCTTACATGAACTACAGAATGAACTAATCCCCCACCTAAACACACTGTTCAACCTCACCCTCTCCACAGGCTATGTGCCCATAGAATGGTGCACAGCAACAGTTATTCCACTCCACAAAGGAGGGGCCACAACTGACCCTGGTAACTATCACCCCATAAGCCTGACTAGCCTGGTCTGCAAGGCTATGGAGCGCATCTTCATGGAACTCATTAACAAAGACATTGGGAACCTCCAAACACTTGACCCAACCCAGTTTGGCTTTGTTAAGGGCAGATCATGGCTACTAAACCTGGTTGACTCCTTCAAGATAGTCACTAAGGCCATAGATGAGGGAAAGGTGGTTCACACAGCCTACCTTGACCTCGCCAAGGCTTTCAACACCATTCCCCACTCTGGCATTACAGAAATACTCACCAGCCTGAACATAAACCCCTACGTCATGAGATGGGTTGCCAACTGGCTTACAGACAGAACTCACACAGTAAGAATACTGGGGTCCAGGTCCAACTCTAAACCAGTCACAAGTGGTGTCCCACAAGGCTCGGTCCTGGCACCCCTACTGTTCGGCATATACTTCTCAGAAGTACAGGCAAACACAGGAGAACTATGGCTAATCAGGTTCACTGATGACTGCAAACTGGGAGCCATAACTGACTCTCCGTCTGACAAGGACATCCTCCAAAAGGACCTTACTGAGACGGACACCTGGTGTCAAAGTCATGGCCTCAAGCTAAATGCCAAAAAATGCATAGTCATCCCATTTGGGAAAAACAAAACACCCACAAGTTACCACATAGGTGGCAGCCCCCTTAATACAGAAGAAGTAATAAGAGATCTGGGGACCCAGGTAGATAGTAATCTCTCCTTTGACAATCATATTGCCAAAGTAATTAGGAAATCCTTCTACGTGGTCCATCTAATTACTAAAGGGTTCGCATCTAGAAATAAAGTGGTTATAGTGCGCCTCTACTCGTCACTCATCAGACCCATCATAGAGTACAATGCTCCATTTGGGATGTACCTCACAAGACACTTCCAACAGCTGGAAAGACCACAAAAGTACCTCACCAAGAGGATTACTGGCCTCAAAGATATGCCCTATGCAGCCCAACTTAAAAACCTACGGCTGTACTCAGTGGCATATTGCTTACACAGAGGTGATCTCTGCCTGACTTACAAAGCCATGTCCAACTCAGAAATAATGGACATGCTCCACCTAAAGAAATCCAAGTCACTGCGAGCCATGCGCTCTAGTAAGCTAAACCTCATCACAACAATAAAAAGAACATGCTGGAGGGATAGATTCCTGTCACAGAGACTCCCCATGCTTTGGAACAAAATTCCAAACTACATTAGGCAAAGCCCCTCACTAACACTCTTCAAGGAAACTTTGACGAGTGGATGGGTAATAGAAAATACACCCCTGGGATCACTTCATTGGCTCTGCTTGACAGAGGATCAGTTAATTAATCAATTGGGTGGCGAAAGGCGACACACTCTGGCTAGGCTTATAAATGCCCTCAGGCAGATAGCCTAGTACCTACCTATGAACCTATAAGATAAGGTAGTGTGGACCCCAGCATGCAGCCCCAGAGCAGGCATTCCATAAGCTTAAAGGAGCTTTGGGAGGACCCCCTGAGTTAGCAAGTCAAGATTACAGTAAAAAATTTGATGTGCAGGTGGATGCTTCAAAACATGGGGTGGGAACTTTACTTAGCCAGGTCTCCTCAGAGGGAGAAGAGCACCCAGTGGTGTATCTCAGTTGTAGACTCCAATCCTATGTAGTTGTAGAAAGAAATGACTAGCCATAGTGTGGGCACTGCAGAAACTTCAGCCTTATCTGTATGGAAAAAAATTCACTGTAGCTACAGACCACAGTTCCTTAACATGGCTACATCGAGCTAGCCAGCAAAATGCCAAATTACTAAGGTGGAGCCTGGGGTTGCAAGCATATAACTTGACAGTGCAGCATTAGCAATGTCAATGCAGATGGCGTCTCAAGACAGGGAATGGGGTAAGGTAGTCCCAGATAGGCTCAAACCTCTCAAGCAACGTTTCTCAAGGGTCACTTGAAAAACTAGCTTGAGTGTTTTTTTTTGGGGGGGTGTCACACAGCCAGCCCAGCTATCTGGAATTTTGTAAATAATTCTATGTTATTTGTAAATATTGATATGATTTATACATAAGTATGTGCTGAACAGGGTTTGTACAGTACTGAGCTTCAAAAATGTAACCGCAGCATGGCCTGCTGGCTTAGAGCAGAAATGTATGGAAACTATTGTAATTGTGTGACTGTATTTTTAACAGTAGAAACTAGATCATACAGCGTTAACTAGCAAAACTTCAGGAAAATAAGTTGAAATTAAATTGTTATGCTTGTGCTATAAACGTTATCTCTCAGTTTCAGTGTAGTAGACACATTGTCTAGAGCTAGACTTTTTTGTATTGTCTTGAAAGAGAAGCAATTACTAGGTTTGAGATGCAGAAAAATTTTATTGCTTTATGACTTCCTAGCAGCTGCACAGTTCTGAGCAGACAGCTGAGAGATATGTATTTTCCACACAGAGATATTAAATTCAGTTAGTTTCTGACAAAAGGGGGTTTAGCTTAGAAACTGAAGTCAGGTGACAAAAAGTGATGTCATCCAAGCTAACCCAGCAGTAATATGTGATATTAATTTAAGAACTCTCTAAGAGAGAGACTGGGCATTTTGTATTTTGTCTTGGACCTAGCAAGAACACCCACTCATCATCACCATCTGCACTTCCCTTGCTGGAAGTAAGTTTCTAGGGCTTAGTAACTCTTTTAGATATAGACAGGAATATAGTAAAGATTAGTTTAGATGTTTTCTGTATTTATTTGAGACTGCCCTGCAATGTTGTTTTAAATACTTCCTGTGATTTTGAACTCTGAAGTTACTGTGTTGATTTGCTGAGTATTGTCTTCTTTTATTATTTATTATTAAATATATTTAAACCTATCTTTGTGGTTGATATTTGTGAGACATATTTAAGCTATTAGTGTACTTGCATATCTATTTGGTGACACTGTACAGGCCACTCCTAAATAGTCTTGCTCTTGGTCAAACTACCATTTGGATTATTAGTAACATTACACAGTAGGATTGGACACTCATTCTTAAGGGCCCTAAAAGTAGCTGATAAGGGGTTCTTGTGGCAGTGATAACTACCTTATAGTCTAGGTAGAAGGGGGCATAGCTAGAAAACCTGTGCCAGCTTTTCCCAGGTGTGTGTTTGTGTATAAATCAAATATCAAAGTGTGTGAGTGTGTGTGTATGTGTGTGTGTGTGTGTGTGTGTGTGTGTGTGTGTGTGTGTGTGTGTGTGTGTGTGTGTGTGTGTGTGTGTGTGTGTGTGTGTGTGTGTGTGAGCTACTTGAGCGGGGACACGAAGCACTGGTTGGACAGAAAGTGTTGGGAGGTCTTGGCTTGGAACCATGGCTAAGGATTCAACTCTATAGCTGTGTCAGTGGGGAGTCTTATTGGGGATCTGGAGAAAGAGGGAGAAACCAGCCCCAGACTGATTGTGATCTCTGTGTGCTCTTAAGAGAAATTGCACTTTACTGTGTGTGTACTTTTCATCCTCCCGGGGTTTCTGTCACCCATTGTTGCCAGTGGTGAGGACTGAGGCTCCTTGATTACTGTGCCAGTGTAGGGGCATCACAAGTATAAACATCCTTGACCTTGTAATCACAATTATGTGTAATAGTGTTCCTCACCCAAATGTAATGCCTTTGCTCATCAGATCTGACCATAAGGCAGTATTGCTTGAAATAAAAATTAAATCCAGGGATCCAGCCAAACCAAAAACTTTTAGAAACTGTTCCAAGGCTAACCTCCCTCTACTAAGCACACCTTGACTTAATCCAAGCACCCCCAAACCTAGTAAACACCATGGCATATGCTGAGCTATTTATAAAATCTCTGTGCAGCCATACTGATAGCTGTATAGAGTGAGCTGTACCCACTCGTATTAAGACAAACTCAAAAGGCAAGCCACTCTGGTGGAATCACAACATCGATCAGTTATATGACAAAAGAATCTTGGCCAAGCATAGGAAGGACAAATCCATACATACTAAAAGCCCTCTCACCAATCTAAACAAGCAGCTAAGAGCATTAATTAATACTTCAAAGGCTAAATTTAAAGAAAAAATAGTTTCTCAGGCAAAGGACAACCACAAAGCTTTCTACAGCTATGCCTGTAACTTCAGGGGAAATACACAACAATGTGCAGAACTTATTGTAAATCGCATCACCCACACTGAACCAGAGGCCATTGCCAATCTTTTGGCTGAAAGGTTCAGCTCAAATTTCTCCCTTCAGTGCCCAGATAGTCCAAATGAAATACTGCATATCACAATATCCCCCAACCATTACTAGAGAACAGGTCTTCAATGCACTTTCCAAGGCCAAAAAGACTGCATCGATGGGCCCCGATAACATTCCAAGATGTTTAATAAATAGCATGAAACATGGCCTTTCTGGTCCACTTAAAACACTTTTCAACTGGAACCTACAGTCATGTTTTGTTCCCAATGAATGGAAAGTGGCTGTAGTCTTAGCCCCTCTAAAAAGGAGGTCCAGCTTACTAATCTGGGTAACTACAGGCCTATAAGTCTGTAGGTCTAACCAGTCTCATTTGTAAGGCCTTGGAAAGAATCATCATGGACATGATAAATGAGGATGTAGGTAACCTGCAAATGCTGGACTGATCACAGTTCATCTTTGTTAAAGAAAGGTCATGTGTATTAAATCTGGTGGACTTTTTTGAGAGGGTCACCAAAGCATTGGATGAAGTCAAGTCTGTGCACACAGCTTACTTCGACCTGGCCAAGGCTTTTGATACAATATTTCACTGTCATGTGGATGGCATTGTATGGTGTGGCTCACAAAACTTTGCCCCTTCAGTCACTACCTACCTGAAAACTGCTCTTCAGGTGGGCTTTGAAAAGAGTGACCATTTTTATTATGAGGGAAAGGACTAGGTTACTGTTTTTAGAACATTGTTGGCACACCAAGAAAGCTACATAAAAATATTTATTCTAGTCTCATGGAACCATTAAGTGCAATGCAGGGGTTGGTGGCTGGCATAATGGTTAAGGTATTTATCTCACAGACACAAAATACAAGGATTGAACGGCCCACAACAGCAGCTAGTGTAGTACTCACCTAGGATGCCTCACTCTAGTCCAGTTAAGATGAAGTTACTTAGATCACAATAGGTCACATTCTCTAGGTTGTTAGACATAGCAGATAGCATATGTCATTTTTGATGTTTCTTGTTTGGCATCTAGCATAGAACATGCAATACATGAAGCAAACAAGACCATCTAGAAAATTAATTTTGCAAAAGTAGTTCTAAAATTTCAACCCTAGGGAAAAGTAAATCCCTAAAACCAGTTGCCTTTAGTAAAACTTCAGATGGATGGCTACCTCATGGTAGCACTCAAGACAGGCATTTGATTGTTTTTATGGGGGATCAAGGAAAATTCTCACCCCTTTGTTTACCATCAAAAATAATTGAAAGAATGATACAGACAGGAAACACGTGCCATGCTGGATAGCCTGGAGAATTCACTGTTTCTAACTGTGTTCCATTAGAAACTCATAACTATTGACCTAAGGCATGGGATGACACCCTTCAGAAAACCTGTGTCACTGTTTTTTGGTTTTGAAAATTAACTCGACAAACTGCCAAAGATATAAGGCTTTAGCTGAAAATCAGTGAAGTAAAAAAAAATTGAACTCAAAATATTTGCAGTGTCCTGTGGCCACTTACAAAAAAGCAGCTGGCAGACTGCCTTGAGAAGAAGTCTTTCTTGAAATACTAAGCATACTTGAAGAAGAAACATTGCATACCAACTATTGAATTTCTGCACAAAATGTTGGCCTATATTTTTCCTTAAAGAGAGGGAGAGAGAGAGAGAGAGAGAGAGAGAGACGGAGATTGTTAAGTCTGCAGTTATTTTCCATGTTTGGAGATTTTACAACAGCATATGTTCTGTGGGTAACTTTTATCACAGCATTTTGTTTGCATTTTGCTTTATAACATTTAGCAACAATATTTTAATTTATGCCAATGAGTATGTGCTTTTATAGCATTGTGTGTGTGTGTGTGTGTGTGTGTGTGTGTGTGTGTGTGTGTGTGTGTGTGTGTGTGTGTGTGTGTGTGTGTGTGTGTGTGTGTGTGTGTGTGTGTGTGTGTGTGTGTGTGTGTGTGTGTGTGTGTGTGTGTGTGTGTGTGTGTGTGTGTGTGAGATGTCTCAGTGGTATTATATGTATAGCTTGGATGTTGAAGAAAATAAATTCCAGGACTCTAGAACATACAGTACCTCTCAAGTGTCCAGAATTTTGTGTAATGTCCAGGGTTTTCACTGTTAATTTTTGGTCTGTTCCTCATAAAAGTTGTAGCTTGCTGGTATATCGTTGAGTATTGCAGTCAGTAAATAAGTACAGACATTTGTGTTTCAGACTTCATATCTTTCAGAAAGTACATGTTAAAGGCAAAATCAGTGATTCTAGAAAATGTTTAAGATAATAAGACAATATTTAAAATGTGTCCCTGATTTTAAGCCCCTCCACCATTATTTTTGGCATGTCCAGAATTGTTGACCTAAGAAGTTGAGAGATATGGTCTACAAAATCAAATTGTTCAGCTTTTTCAGACAGTGCATTTAAAATGACATGGAAATGTTCATGCAACACCCACTTTACAGGAAAATGTCAGGCTTCTTTTCCTCCTCCTGTACATAGTCTTGTTCAAAGATATTAATAGCCACAAGTTGTTGAATTAAAAATGAAATGGTATGGAATATTTCATGGAGAAATACAATACTTATGATGAGGCAATTTTCACCTCAGACATTTTATTTTTCCTAATGGATTCATATTTCTTATTTTTCACACAAATAACTGAATCCCAACTCAGTGCAGGAAATCTGCAACACATGCGTTACCAAGTTTACTATCAAAATGCCAAACAGAGATACTCTGCAGATGGAAAATCGAACAGTAGATGTTCGATTTCCCATTTTTCCAAGCATTACATGAACAAAAGTTCAACTCAGTGAATGTGAGTGCTACTGTGCATTCGCTGATATGAACTCACAGTAATATACAGAGATCATGGTACAGTACGGATTGGGACATTCATCCCTTTTCTCACTGTAGTGCAATCTCGAAGTTGGAATATATAGTTAGCAGGGGGTGTGGGGGGCACATGCCACAGGGGGGTGCAGGAGGGCTTACCCCCTGCAAAAACGTGATGTGAGATGTAGCAATTCCACTTACCTGAGCTCCTATATGGACACCATGTTTGCTCTTTGGTGAAAATGTCGAATCTGCTGAATTTGTTCAGCAGATTCAACACTGAAAACTGATGTATATTATGACTTTTGATATTTCCTTCAATGTTACAAACAATTTTTTTTAATGTTCGACATTTTGATAGTAAAACCATTACCCTATAAAGTTACACTAGCTATACCATAAATCAGTCACATGTTAAAAATTTTGCTGTGATTATCTCCCTATGTATTAATGCACAAGACCTAAACGAGTGGCCTTCCGTCTGAAACTGAGGAAGCTGTGCTCCAGCTGATAGGGAGTGCAGGAAAGTCTTGAGTCTCATTTTGCTGAATGATACCTAGATTAAACAACAAATGTTTCCATCACTGTGTAGACAGGGATAACTAAACAGAAGTATTAATATTTTCTTTTGTTGAAATGGGCAGAAGTTTTGGTATGTTATGTTTACTCCTAACAGAAATTATGTTTCGCACACGGGCATCTAGATTTTGATTATAAGTGGATTTTTTATTTTATTTTACTTTATTTTATTTTATTTTTAACCCTGCTACTATTCCATCTCTGAATCCTGTTCTTTTTGGGGGAAATAATCTAACATGGTCTGTCTCAGGGTAAATTCTTCTTCTCTGGTGAGAAAGCATCTTGGCTTCTCATATTTACTTCCTGATGTATGAAAAAGAGAAGCCAAAGACAGGCAGATCCCATTATAATGCAGCTGGGACTCCTTTTTTTTCTTTTCCCTGTGTAACCCCTGGGAAGGGAGCATAAAGTTACAGGAGTATACTTACACCATAAATACATGCGGCAGAACCCCTGGCATGTTGCACTCATATATCATGCTCAAATCTGTAATACATTCTGGAGCCATGCTTGCTATCATCTGGTCTCTGCCTTGGAAAGATCTAGTAGTGGTTTATCCTAGTCCCACCCCAACACAGGTGAGCTCTGTTGCAGCTGCATAAGCCAACCTGCAGCATTGTGGATTAACAGAACTTGGGTCATTAACATCATAAAAAGAAAACAAACTTCCATGACACTGATCTGCTTGTTTATAAGGGAACACTTAAACGGATTCCTAGTTTACTCTTTTTTTACTGTTAATAATATTTTACTTATATTTTAATTACTCTTACTTTACCTTACATTTTTGTTTGACGTTTTCTCCCCATGACACTGCTAAGAAGGTTCCATTCTGTTGGAGTATTCTGGTCAACAAATATAAATAAATAAATGCATACATATATACATACATGCATACATGCATACATATATACATACTTTTGAATACCACAAACTGCTGTTGTCATCAGGCTATTTACTCTGACTGAAAATATATTAGCACCTGTACTCTCCTTCAACAAAAAGAACAAATGCTGTGGGCAGTTCATTAACCTGTCTACTGTTCAGGATTCAGCCATGATAAATAAATAATCACAATTAAGGATATGTAGATAACTGGTGTTTGGATTCAAAAATTAAAAAAAACAATATCTGAACTCTTTATTAAACATGACTTACACTTCCTTTAGTTATCACTCATTTAAAGCCAAAAAACTTACAGATTAAGATGAGGTGATTGCTAGATGAGCTCTGACCCGCTGTGCTCATGGAAACTAAAGCTAAGTGATATGAAGCATGCCTGCATGGGCCGTTGAGCTGGACAGTAGAGAACAGGTGTTTTCAGAAATCTGTAAGTACTGTGATGTTTGAGGTGAGGAATGCTAGGTAAGCTCCTAAGATCCTCGGTCAGCTTGGAGAGAGCTGAACCTAAATCTCTTAAGTGTTCATATATAAGTAAAGTCTCAAGGGAACAACTTGAAGAGGGGATATGCCTAATTAGAAAAGTCTGGCCATAATAGCTGCATGCTGATGCATCATTCTAAGAAGGTCTATATAGAGATAAGATCGTGGGGATTTGAACCTAGTATACATTAGATCATAACAAGATTACAGTGCTTAGAATCCTGATGGAATGAGCTACTTAGACAATCCTAGACATCTGTCAGAAGTCACCGTGTGCCAGAATCTAAGATTGGTAGCCTACATTAAGACGGAATCTGCAGAGAGCAAATCCAACCTGATCTACACAAGCCATCAAAAAGCATTGTGAATAACCATGCAGACTGTTGTTAAATGAACACTGAGATGAATTAAATAAGTAGAAAAATGCAGGTCCAAATAAATAAATAACAAGGGCCCATCTCGGTCCAGAACATCCATAAATAAAGTAAGTTAAATAAATAATTAAATAAATAAATAAGTAAATTCAGTGCACCATAAGAGGGTGCTGCACTCCCTAGTGTATTGTCATTCGAATGAGAAGTTAAACTGAGACCCCAGTTGCATGAGATGGTGGTAGTTCAGGCGGATGTAAATAAGTTAGACCAACAAGAAAGAGCATGGCGGTCATTTTATCAAATAGGTTGTCCATAATATTACTAGACTCAAACCACATACTTAGAGCTTACAAGTCTAATTCTTTAACCACTGCACTAAGGTGATGCAGCAGCTTCAGCTGTTCCTGTTCTTTTTCTACATCATTTTTCTACTACTGCAGTTATTACACAGTAGTGTCTCATATATTGTTTGTTGGCTGTGTTTCTGTATTTCATTTGCTGATAATCTGAAAGATCATTGACTATGTTTTTCAATAACTCTATGCAAATTCGATCATAACATAGGTAGCCTCTAAAATCACTTTCGCTATGGCTATAGGGCACATGCAGAAGGCCACACAGTCAGTAAGGTTATGTGTACATCTAAAACTGTTAAAATTTAAACAAAGTGTGTTACATTGAGTACAATTTGTTGATATAAGAAGCTAAACTGTTTTGAGGCTACGCCATGGCATTTATATTTTATATATGTTGGGTTGTTTATATTTCACACTACACACAACTATACGCAGTCATTTTCTTGACAGAAGAGTTAGATTCATGAACAAGGACTGCAACACATGAGAGATTCAACATTTAGTGGAATTATCCTTGTATAAAGATTGCAACGTAATAAATTCTATCAAACGTTTATGATTTGTTTATTTATTTATTTATTTATTTATTTATTTATTTATTTAAATTTGTTGACCGGGAGTGTCCGACTGGGCGATGGTCCATTTTTCAGCAGGCGAGGGGAGAAAAAAACCACAGTAAAATAAATAGACAGTAGTTATGGATTACATAGTGATTAACAATTAACATTAAATTAGACATTACTTACAACATATTTACAGATGAAGAACATAGTACATCAGTAGACAACTAGAATCTTTATATGTGAAGTACATAACAGGCATTAACAAATGTAACAATGAGAAGTTCCTGCTGTATAATAAGTACTAGGCTTATGAGCATCTGAGCTTGCTATCATCAAGGTAGTTAGTGGAGGTGAAAGAAAGGTAGTAGTTGGATGGGGTGGATGATATTAGTTTGAAGTTGGTGCATGATGGCACGGAGGTAATTGTGGGTGGACATTTAGTGGATGGTTTACTAGTTTGTGGGTGAGTAAGAGTTGATACCACTGAAGGAGGTGAGAGACATTAGTGACTACGTAGGGATGCCCCTGTATTAGGTTTTATTTTTTTGTTGTAGCAAGTAGCTTTTTGATTACATTGCACATTGCCTTAGGGTTGGTATATATGGAGGAGAGTAAAAGGGTAGTAAGGTGATAATTGCTATTGAATATTTGAAATATTTGCTGCTTGGTTGTTTATTTCTGTATAATGTGGACTTTTTATGGTCATGGATATGTGAATGTCAAATTTTAGTTTATTGTCTATTTAGCAATTTGGTGTGTTCAGTTTTGCTGTGATGTTAAAGTGAGAGTTGTTTTGAGTATGTTTGGTGGGTTGGAAGATGAGTAGTTTAATTTTGTTTGATAACCATGTTTCATGTAACACAAGATACCTGCCTAGTGCCATTATATGTAATTAATTTGTGAGGACAGCTATCCATTCAAAATTCATTCAACATGTGTCCCCAAGAGGCTTATTTATGTACTTAAATCCATCAGCAGTTTGAGTAACATGTTACAGAAGAACAACCTGAGAAGTATTATTGCATATCTTCTTAGCATTTTGGTGGGGAAAATGTGGTTTGTACATATTTAGATGAAATGGTCAGGGTAATATTTCAAATGTTCATCTTTTGCTTCTTACTTTAGAAAGTTTTACAGTGTCATTACCTGAAAGGAATCATGCTTATCAGCAATTTAGCATGTTAGGTTATATTAGCATTGATATGTTAGGCTCTTGGAAAATGCTTTGAAGACTGTGATGATGTAAGGTAGTGCCAGCTATGCCAGGATAAGGAAAGCAGTGGACATGTAACATATGCCAGCATAGCTAGCTAGAGTTTTGTAAAGAATTATATGCCATTTGTATATCAAACCAATTTGTACAGGTACTTGTGTTGAAAATATATTTGTCAAATTGCTTGTGTTAAAAAAGTAACAACAGTGGGTCCTGCTGGACAGAAAAGAAATACACCTGTATGCCAGACTGTATTGTAACTGTTGAAATGAATATATTGCAACAGAGGATACTGGAAGAGAACATGTTAATTTCAGTCCATCTTACTTTGAAAATAGCGGAAATGAAATTACCTGGTTTAGGCCATAAAGATTGTATCTCACAGTTCTGACTGCAGCCAGAGATGAAATGTCTGTGAGAAGCCTGGCTTAGTAGCTCTGTAGGAAGAGTGGAAGTGTTAAAATTGTTTTACAGCTTCCAGATGCTGTAACACATCTTAGCAAAGCTCTATGTGCATCTATTGTGACACCTATGTGCTAGATTCCCGTTCAGTTTCTAGTAAAGAGGGTAGAGTGGGAACCAGAGTCAGGTGACCAGATGTGATATCATTCTATAGCCAGCACAAAAATTATTTTAAATATTAGTGACAGATGTGATAGAGACACTCAGCACTCTGTTTTGGAACTGACAAGACCACTCATCCACTTCATCTTGCTTTGCTGTAGTAAGTACCTTAACTAGGAGCAGTCAGGAAAATACAGTGAGATTAGCTAGGTATTGTTTTTCTGTATCTGTGTGAATCTGTGAATCTATCCATCTGTGTTACTAAAATATTTCCTGTGACTGAAACCCTGGTGTTTATTGTAAATAGATATTTGGTATTTTTATTTTCTTTCATTATTTATTATTAAAAGGATTTAAACTTGTCATCATGGCTGGTCTTTTTAGAGGATATTTAAACCTTTGAGAGTACTTATATTTATTAGGTGACACTGTGGCTGCTCCTGAAATCTTGCTGCATTGGTCAAACACTACCACTTGTATTAGTATTAATTTTACTCAGTATAATTGGGTACCCTTATAAGACCCTTAAAATATATGGCTGGTGGCAGTGTAGCTAGCTTATATTCTGGGTAAAGGGTAGCACAGCGGCAAATCTGTACCAGCCTTTCCCAGATGTGTGTGTGTGAAAATCAAATCTCAAAGAGTGTGCATGTCAGCTACATAGAACAGGGACACACAGCACTGGTTTCTGCAGAGAGAAAGGTGAAGTCTTATTTGGGGCCTGGAGGAGAAAGTCCAGCCGCAGAACTGGGTGTGTGCCCTGTATGGTCTTAAGGAAAATTTTGCTTGGTACAGAGAGCTGCATCTGAAAATAGTGTGTGTATCTATTTTTTTGTTCCAAGTGAACGTCTGTCACTGGTGTCAGTGGTGAGGACTGAGGCTTCTTGATTATTGACCTAGAGTAAGGATTTCACAAAGACAATTAACAGAATGAAAGGTAAGCATGTTTTAAGGAAGTATGGATTTTAATTACATGAGGACTTTTGTGATAAATGGACAAGTAGCTATTGAGTGAGATGGTGTGGCACTATTGTATGGAACTCATCTGTGTTGCTTGGATATGGTATAATACTCTGATTTATTTGTTTATTTTGTTTGTTTTCAGGTTCTTATCTTCCTTGTCTCCTGTTCTGTTCTGGGATGGGTGTGGGTTACTGCTGTCCTACTTTATTTACAAATTGCTAGTTATTCAATTTCGACTGTGATATTTATTAATTATTCTTTGTCTATATGTGCAACTGTTTCTTGCATTGAGAATGAAGCATTGTAATGTTATTCCCCTACACTGCTGTGCAGTGCTGAATGACAATAAAATTTTTTTTTACTTTGACTTTGACTTCTTAACTAAGGTAGAGCATTGATCCAGGGGGGTGATTTTCACACTCAACCCAGGGCCCAGAATAATAAAATGTTTAGCATATAAAATATACACACAGGTGTTAGGTTGCATTGAATAATTCTGACATCAGTTAAATAACTATGTATACTAAGAACTGTATAGAAAAGTAATACAGAAGCTTTGTGCATAACCTATGAAGATAAATGAAAAGATTAACACAAAAAGATGTTTAAGCTTTTTACAACATCTGTATCTTTGGGAAGAAAAATAAATCAAAAGAGAAACAAGAAGAGAAAGCAAGAAACATATTTTCTTTCCTATTATTTATTTGAGGAATAGGTATGCCAGGACAACCTTTCCCCAAAATAAATGTTATGTAACAAGCTATGCCATTGTTCTTAAAAGATTTACTGGAGGCAGCTTTGAATATTTTTTCAAGGTATTATCTAAGTTTATGGATGGATATAGTTTGATTTTGGTCTGATGGGACAGAATCCCAAGTCTGTGGAGACATCACATATAAATTGTATTTTATAGAGTGTAATCTGGTTGTGGGGGTGTGAAGAACAAATAGGGATGATGAATGCTGCCATGGTGATTTTCTGTGACCAAAAACCATGTTGGTTGTAAGACAGCACCTATGGATTGTAAATATTCAGAGAGTAGTGAGTATGCATGTTTTTCGTATACTTCACCTAGAGCTAGTAGAAAGTAGGTTGATCTGAAGTTTAGGAATGGTTTTGATAATGGTTTGTTTCCAATGATCAGGCATGGTATTTTACCAAAGGTGTGAGTTGTGAAGAAGCTTGAGAAGGCTGGGTTATAGAAGATGTTTTTTTGCAGAGCAACATAAACCGAGGGTGCAGACCAGCTGAACTCATGAGAGAATGACAGGGAATAAAGTAAATTAATTTTACAATATATTTAATGTTAATAGTTATAAGTAGAACTGAGGAGTGAATGTGTGGGGTCTGGTATTTAATGAAATAAAGTATGGTCTGCCACTGGATAATGGAGGAGTTGTGAAAATTCCCCAAGGAAGTCTCTTGCAAACAGATTTCCTCGTGTGGAACAGATTTTATTGGCTATTAATAGATGTTTTATAGGCAGAGCATTGTGTGACCTGATTAACTAAGTTGCAGAAATGCTTTTTTTTATTTAGCAGGGGTTTTTTTGGTAAGACTAAAAGTCTGGAGCTTAAAATATACTGTTCATAGCAGATAATATTATGGCAAATAATCTCTGCATTACAAACTATAGACTGCAGGCTGGAGAATACAGTGGTAACAGGTGTGTGTTACTAAGTTTGCAAGCCTGCAATAATGATGCATATTGAAACCTGCAGGTCATCAAGGTCAGTGTGGTCAGGGATGTACCAGGAATAGTGGGGAAGAAGTTCATAGGTAGGTAGCACAGTAAACTCATAACCTGCTGTCAGTCTTAAGTTGGGTCTGGTTGTACTGCAGTATATTTGGGAGCAAACTGCAAAGGTAAATATATATTTGGGACCAATATGCCAATGGTATATGCAGGAAGGGTCATGGCTTCCTGCTTATAAGTATGCCTGAATACTATCATCTCATGTGAATGGATAATGGCAGCATTCCTGGCCATTGAATAATAAATACTTAACCACGTGCAAGAAATATGAGTTGCTTTATGTTTTTTAAATGAATGCGAACGTCAGACAAGCTCCACTGTGTTATACCTGGCTTTGTACATACATGCTACATCTGAAAGACATTTACAGAATTAGACTGTACTGTGCTTTATAAATCTCCACAGACAATTTAATCAATCACTATACAGCTTCAGTGCGTCTTTTACTCTTATTAAAAGCATGCTTTTGTAAAGAATTACTGGAACTCAAAATCCCACTTCAGTTCCAGTAACAGCATAAAAATATGAAGACTGATTAACTTGCACATGTTAGTCATTAAAAACCTATGAATGAGAACTCAGAGGGACATTAGGCAACAGAAGTTATTAATAGTCTAAATAAATCTAAGGAAAAGAATCCAAAGTATTTCTTTACCACTTGAGGAATGACTGTAGAGCAGAGGCTGCCAGTATATGTTTTAGGTCACGGTGTGAAAACAGCATTTTGATCCAAGAATGCATTGAAAGATAAAAAAGGAATCTTAGCACATAGCAATATGAAAAAAAAGATACAGAAATATATCGTAGTATCTACTGTAGTGCTAAAGGAAGTAATGGCACAAACTATATAAACGACAAAGCTGTCATTTCTCAAAAATCATTTGTCTCTTCTTTGCCACTTGCACTTAACAGTGAAATAGTTGCAACCCCAAGGCTCACAGCAAATGACTTAAGATATTTAAATGGATCTAATTATAGATGTACTGTGAACAGTAACAAGTAACTAGTAAGGCATTCTTAGCTCAGAAACATGTCCCGCCTAAGAAAGAATTGTACACAGTGTAAGACTTTCAGATTTGCTGAAATATACATTCAGTAACGCAAATGTAGTTTCTTATTATGCTTAATATCTATATGCAAATTTTCTTAAAATTTTTCTTGATGTTGTCCAAATTTTAATTTGCGCTCCAGCTTGCTAATTTCAGTTTTCAAAGTTTTAGTTTGACCTCTTTTTCATTTCTTCTATTTTTTTATCGCTCATCTTGATCAAATATCTTTCTTAGGGAAATATATCCTGCCGACCTTATGTGCCTAGATCCTAACACTGAACATTTTTTGGATTTTTTTTGCATTCAAAAAATTTGTCTTTCAAAACTTGTCACAGTCCTTCCAATGAACACATCATTCAAATTAGTTTTACATAGTGACTTTTTTGCTTCCATATAATCTGTAATTAACTTTATGTGCATTGGTTAAGATTTCAGTTTGGCAGAATTGTCTAGCAACATTTTGACCTTTATAACCCCATGATCACTGTACATCAAAAGTGGTAAAACATGACATGAAGTTGTAGTTATCTCCTTGGGAACACAAACAATGTCTAGTATGTTCCATTCCCTGGCAGGCTTTTTTACAATCTGTAGCAATTGTAGTTCCTGAACATACGTTGTAAATAATTTCTTTACTAATGTTGTTGAATCAATATTACTGCAGTCATTTCTAGTAAATGTAAGTGTCCAGGTACTATAATTTTTCCATCCTGTGTTTCATGGAAGAAATGTATGAATTCCCTTAGGTCACTGGTAGTTAACTGAACTCCAGCAAAAGTTATATGTTCCAGGTTTGTCTTTATTGTCATAGTTACACAGTATATTCTTGCTATCTTTGAATGTGTATTAATCACCGGTCTCATATCAATCTTTTATGCCTATCATAGCATCACCACTTGATTATTTTGTTAGAATGTCTGTTACAGTAAAAACATTTATACCCTGACAGAACTGGTTTCCAGTCATTCTTCTTTAATGATGTTTCATAAACAATAACAACATAAATCTTGTGGGAATTCAAATTTTCCAATAAAAATCTTTATTGCAGCGGTAGCGTTGTTGCCTCACAGCAAGAGGTTCTCCCGTTCAATTCTTGGCTGGAGTGTGGGGAGTGCCTTCTGTGCGGAGTCTGCATGTCCTCCCCACAGTTGGTTGGGCGTTCGAAAGACATGCGTAAATGGGCGTGCCTTCGTTGAAGATTGGACGTCGAGCTAGCACCTCGCCATTTGTGAAAATCTACTGCCAATCATTAGCGTACCGGAGTTCTGCTGTGGCGACCCCTAACCAGGAAAAGCCGAAAGACAAACAACAACAACTAATGTTTCTAGTATTAACACCCATTAGAGGTACATCAAATGTGGCTATCTGTGAACTGTTATATTTTTGACCTGGCAAAAATCCTGTCTTGTGTTTGGCAAATCTTGTAAAATATCTCTTGCAAAAATTATTTTCCAGTGTCTTGACAAGTGCATGCCATGTTGTCTAAACACATCTTTACCAAAAATTAGGCTTGGATTCTCTACACATTTCAAGCTTTTAAAATATGCCATTTTTTTCATGCAAGTATTTACTCAATAAATTGTTTTCTTCACAGTGACCTGACTCTCCTTTCTATATGTAATTTGAAAAAAAATATATGTCCTGATGCCTATACAAGCTATGCTATATAAGAAAGTTGTAAGCTCCCTACTAACAGACAGAGTCAGGCAGAGTCCTTGCAGATGAGACTATTTGTACCAACATGAATAAAAACACCATACCCCCTACACTAAAACATTCCAAGGCCTTTCTCACATCCTGTATTTTTGATCCTGGCAAGCATAACACTATTCCATGTTCATTATCTTCTCTGCAAATGTTAAAAATAATTTCCTCTAATACCTCATTCTCCACTTACAAGCATATCACTTATGACCAGATCTGAACAATCTCCAGTTTGGAATTTAGTAATACCTGCTCTATCAGTTTTTACAAAGGAATGATCGTAATTATCATTAGTTCTATTAATTCCACCGTTTTCATTGCTTATTACATTTGCAAGCACACAACTGTCATCCAGCTGGGGCTCTATCCACGTCTTGAGACATATTGTCAACTTCTGTCTTTCTCTTCCTTTTTCTTAAAGTTCATGGGTTTATAGGTTCATAGGTAGGTACTAGGCTACTGGCCCTAGGGCCTATATAAGCCTAGCCAGAAAGGTACCTTGGCTTTCCCCACCCAAGAAAATTATTTTCCTGTGCCCCTGTCGAGCACAGCCACAGAAGTGATCCCTGGGGTGAATTTCCTATTCCCCATCCAATCATCAAGATTTTTCTTGAAGAGTGCTAATGAGGAGCTTTGTTTGATATAGACATGTAGTTTGTTCCAGAGTATGGGAAGTCTCTGGGACAAGAATCTATCCCTCCAGCATGTTCTGTTTATTGTGGTGACAAGGTTTAGGTCCCTAGAGCATGTAGCTCAGAGTGATTGGGATTTCTTTAAGTGGAGCATGTCGAACAGGTCTGGGTTGGACATAGCTTTGTATGTTAAGCAGAGATTGCCTCTGATTAGGCGATATGCAACGGAGTAAAGCTGGATTTTTTTGAGACGGTCTGCGTAGGGCATTTGTTTGAGACTGGTAATCCTCTTTGTGAGGTATTTATAGTTGTTGTAGATGTCTTGTGAGGTACATACCAAAAGAGGCATTGTACTCTATAATGGGTCTAATGAGTGATGAGTAGAGGGGAACAATGACCTCTTTTTTTCCTGGATGAGAAAACTTTTGTGATGAAGTGTGCATGAAGAAGGATTTCCTGACTACTGTGATGATGTGATTATCAAAGGAGAGACTACTGTCCACCTATGTCCCAAGGTCTGTTATCATACTTTCGGTGTTAAGTAGACTACCGCCTATGTGGTAGTTCATGGGTACAGAATTTTTATCAAAGGGCATGACACTGCACTTTTTGGCATTGAGCTTGAGGCCATGGTTTTGACACTAGGCATCTGTCTCACTGAGGCCCTTTTGTAGGATGCCCACATCATTAGGAGTTTTCATTATGGCTCATAGTTTGCAGTCATCTGCGAACTTTGTTAGCCAAAGACCGTCTGTGTTAGCCTGTACTTCAGAGAAGTAGATACCAAACAGGAGATGACCCAGAACTGAACCCTGTGGTACTCCATTTGTCACTGGTCTGAAGTCGGATTTGGAGTCTGCTACTTTCACAGTATGGGTTCTGTCAGTGAGCCAGTTGGCAACCCATCTTGTGTCATATGGATTTATACCTAGTTTAGTGAGTTTATCTATAATTCCAGAGTGGGGGATGGTGTCAAAAGCCTTGGCGAGATCTAGATAGCCTGTATGAACTACCTTACCCTCATCTACGGCTTTGGTGACTGCTTCAAAGAAGTCTATCAAGTTTAGGAGACATGATCTGCCTTTTACAAACCCGAACTGGGTGGAGTCCAGAGTCTGGAGATTACCAATGTCTTTGTTTATAAGGTCCATGATGATACATTCCATGGCCTTGTAGACCAGGCTCATCAGGCTAAAGGGGCGGTAGTTCCTGGGGTCTCTGGTGGCTCCCCCTTTGTGGAGTGGGATAACCGTCGCTGTGCACCATTCAATGGGCACAAAGCCTGAGATGAGGCTATGATTGAACATGGTACTTAGGTGGGGTGCCAGTTCATTCTGTAGTTCATGTAGAATGCAGCCTGGGATGTTGTCAGGTCACCTGGATGCTGTGTTCTTGACTTTGAAGAGTGTGTTTTTTTACCTGTGCAGCTGTGATTACAGGAACTCTGTATTCTTCCAGTATAGAGATGGGCCCTTTAGGGGGTGAGAGGGGGGTAAAGTTAGCAATGAACATAAATACCATGATGTTGGCAATATCATTTGGTTCTGTATATTTAGTGACATTGTGCTGTAACTCAAAGCAGACCTGAGTGTTGCCATTGAGATTCTTGACATAGCTATAGAATGCTTTGTGGTTGTCTTTAGAATCAGTGGTGATTTTGTTTTCGTAACTAGCTTTGGAGGATTTTATGAGGGATCTCAGCTTCTTACTGAGACTGACCAGGGAGTTCCTCCAGTCATGGGATTTTACTCTTTTTTGCAACAGTTTCTTCTGTTGTAGAGTTTGTTTATGGCAGGGGACCACCAGATTGGCTTCCTTTTTTTGGAGGATAGCATCTTGGTTCTGTTAAGTATAGCACGATCCATGCACTCGTGTAAGTGCTTATAAAGTGCATTTGTGAAGGATTCAACAGTCGTACCTCTATTGTCCATCTGCATAGGTGTCATGAAGTTTGCCACGTCTGTTTTAAGAAGCATGAAGTTGGCTTTGGAGAAATGTTTTACAGTGGCTTCCCTAATGGGGGGTGGGATGTGGATGTCTAGGGTGATTAGCTTGTGGTCGGATCTGACCAAAGAGGAATTGACCTCTGGTGTGGAACACTGGTTGCCCATGTTGGTAATGACCAGGTCTAGGATATTGCTGCCCCTGGTGGGAGTGTGGATAAGTTGATCCAAGGCACTGGAATTTATGAATTCCAGAAAACGTTGAGTAAAAAAGCTGGTACATGAGTAGTTTTCCCAGTTAATGGAGTAGTTGAAATCGCCCATTATTAGGGTGTTGGGTTGTATCCTAATATTTTCTAGTGTTTCAAGAAATGAGGAGTGGGAATCCTTCGGCATGGTGGGGGATATGTAGCAAGCTACAATTTGGATTGCATTCTTGCCCAGAGTTAGTTGCACTTGGATAATCTCAGATGCATTATGCTGAGCAATTGGCCTGGAGGTGTGGATATCCTTAATGAATATGGACACGCTGCTGCCTTTAGTGTTTTGGTCCAGGTTAGGAGGCCGAAAGGTGTGGTATGAATTATAGCCTGGTAATGCAGGGGTGTCCTCTGGAGCCTTGAACCAGCTCTCTGTCACTGCACAGATGTCGATGTTCTCCATTTTAAGGAGTGCCTCGAGTGAGTGCATTTTGAGGTTTAGACTTCTATTATTGAGTAGCATTACCCTCAGATTTTGCTTGTATGTACCTGTTATGGTGGTGAATTTGGCATTTGAACCTTGCCTAAAAAAGGCACTATAGGGGTGGCAAGACCCTTAGCTAGTATCCGGAATCCGAAGGGCGACAGGTAAAGGCCATCTCTGGCAAAGCATCATGGTCTGTTGATCATGTCATCCCAGGCAGACAAATACTGGATCCCCTTAGAATGACACCAGAAGCTTAGCCAATTGTTGAAGTCAATCATTCTGTCCTTGTACTGTGGTATCATTCTGGGTGATGGCAGGATGCTACTCAGGGCTAGGGTCATACCTGCCTGCCGGGGCTACAAGATTGGAGAGCTCCTCCATGTCTCTTTTCATGTAGTCCAGGGAGGTACATCTCAGGTCATTCACACCAACATGGACAATGACAGAGTCATATTTGTACTTATTGTGGAGTGAACTGAGTGCATGCGTTATGTGGCGGATCCTGGCACCCGACAGGCAGCTGACAGTAACTTTCTCCTTGTTTAGCCTGGTGAGTGGAACATAAGTGTGCCTGACTATAGAGTCACTTATGACTAGAGTATTGGGTATGTTGTTATGCCTTATGGGCTGTGGTTGAGTGGCACACTGAGTTTGTAGGCTATGTGTCATTTGGGTTGTGCTGGGGGGTGTAGGTTGCTTGCGTTTCTGCTTTGGAGGTCTCTGTTGCTTGATCAGATTTTTATTGAGAGCCTCCGTGAATGTAGGTGTGTGTTTTGTGTTTCTATGTGTGTGTGCTTTGGTGGTGCAGGTTTTGAGGGACTATGTGACAAGTGTGGTGTGGTGCAAGTGTTTACCTTCTCCTCTTGACTATCTAGTTCAGTCTTGGGTGAAGAGAGCTTTGCTTCCAGTTTGGCTATATAAGCGCATCTCTCACAGGTTGTAGTGTTGGGTGGTAGGAGGAGAGGGTTGTCTGTGTACATGAGGCAATTGCTGCATTGCCCCAAGATGCCCATATTCATCAGGTAGACAGGGAAAAACACTGGGAGCTGACCCTTAGACATGCCTGAATAGGTGCTTATTTATTAAGTATTAAAAACTAGTAAGCTTATTTAGTGCTTACGAGTTCTGAACAAGTGCTGAGCTCAAAGAAACAGATTTGAGTGCTAAAACTAAAAAAAGGCTAGTTGTAAGGGAATGTTCTTCAGTCCTTCCCAGTTCACTTTTCATTTCCTCCTTTTCATCTGCCCATTGCCTCTTTTTTCTACCTTCTCTTTCAGAAAAATGATGCACTTTTCTGTAGACTGAAGGTTTTCTGACAGAGCAATGTTACCATTCTTAGTCATCTGTGCGTTAACAAGGCAGTGTCCTGTTTAGTATGTATTCTCTTTTTATTACAGACATTAATTGATTTCTTCTTCTTCCTTTTTATTTGTTGTGAATTTCTTCCTTCCTGTCTTTCTTTTTTCTTCTACACGCTCTAAATCCTCAGATTACTGAATGCTTGTATCTTGAATTCCAAAGTTGTCATCGGTAGTATCATGTTTAATAACCAGGAAAAGCCGAAAGACAAACAACAACAACTAATGTTTCTAGTATTAACACCCATTAGAGGTACATCAAATGTGGCTATCTGTGAACTGTTACATTTTTGACCTGGCAAAAATCCTGTCTTGTGTTTGGCAAATCTTGTAAAATATCTCTTGCAAAAATTATTTTCCAATGTCTTGACAAGTGCATGCCATGTTGTCTAAACACATCTTTACCAAAAATTAGGCTTGGATTCTCTACACATTTCAAGCTTTTAAAATATGCCATTTTTTTCATGCAGGTATTTACTCAAGAAATCGTTTTCTTCACAGTGACCTGACTCTCCTTTCTATATGTAATTTGAAAAAAAAATATGTCCTAACGCCTATACAAGCTATACTATCTAAGAAAGTTGTAAGCTCCCTACTAACAGACAGAGTCAGGCAGAGTCCTTGCAGATGAGACTATTTGTACCAATATGAATAAAAACTCCATACTCCCTACACTAAGACATTCCGAGGCCTTTCTCACATCCTGTAGTTTTGGTCCTGGCAAGCATAACACTATTCCATGTTCATTATCTTCTCTGCAAATGTTAAAAATAATTTCCTCTAATACCTCATTCTCCAGTTACAAGCATATCACTTATGACCAGATCTGAACAATCTCCAGTTTCGAATTTAGTAATACCTGCTCTATCAGTTTTTACAAAGGAATGATCATAATTATCATTAGTTCTATTAATTCCACCGTTTTCATTGCTTATTACATTTGCAAGCACACAACTGCCATCCAGCTGGGGCTCTATCCACATCTTGAGACATATTGCCAACTTCTGTATTTCTCCTCCTTTTTCTTAAAGTTCATGGGTTTATAGGTTCATAGGTAGGTACTAGGCTATTGGCCCTAGGGCCTATATAAGCCTAGCCAAAAAGGTACCTTGGCTTTCCCCACCCAAGAAAATTATTTTTCTGTGCCCCTGTTGAGCACAGCCACAGAAGTGATCCCCGGGGTGAATTTCCTATTTCCCATCCAATCATCAAGATTTTTCTTGAAGAGTGTTAATGAGGAGCTTTGTTTGACATAGACGGGTAGTTTGTGCCAGAGTATGGGAAGTCTGGGACAGGAATATATCCCTCCAGCATGTTCTGTTAATTGTGGTGGCAAGGTTTAGGTCCCTAGAGCATGTAGCTCGGAGTGATTGGGATTTCTTTAAGTGGAGCATGTCCAACAGGTCTGGGTTTGACATAGCTTTGTATGTTAAGCAGAGATTGCCTCTGATTAGGCGATATCCAACGGAGTAAAGCTGGATTTTTTTGAGATGGTCTGCGTAGGGCATCTGTTTGAGACCGGTAATCCTCTTTGTGAGGTATTTATAGTTGTTGTAGATGTCTTGTGAGGTACATACCAAAAGAGGCATTGTACTCTATAATGGGTCTAATGAGTGACGAGTAGAGGCCTCTTTTTTTCCTGGATGAGAAAACTTTTGTGATGAAGTGTGCACATAGAAGGATTTCCTGACTACTGTGGCGATGTGATTATCAAAGGAGAGACTACCGTCCACCTCTGTTCCAAGGTCTCTTATCATACTTTCAATGTTAAGTAGACTACCGCCTATGTGGTAGTTCATGGGTACAGAGTTTTTATCAAAGGACATGACAATGCACTTTTTGGCATTGAGCTTGAGGCCATGGCTTTGACACTAGGCATCTGTCTCACTGAGGCCCTTTTGTAGGATGTCCACATCGTTAGGAGTTTGATTATGGCTCCTAGTTTGCAGTCATCTGCGAACTTCGTTAGCCAAAGACGCTCTGTGTTAGTCTGTACTTCAGAGAAGTAGATACCAAACAGGAGAGGACCCAGAACTGAACTCTGTGGTACTCCACTTGTCACTGCTCTGAAGTTGGATTTGGAGTCTGCTACTTTCACAGTGTGGTTTCTGTCAGTGAGCCAGTCGGCAACCCATCTTGTGTCATATGGATTTATACCTAGTTTAGTGAGTTTATCTATAATTCCAGAGTGGGGGATGGTGTTGAAAGCCTTGGCGAGATCTAGATAGGCTGTATGAACCACCTTACCCTAATCTACGGCTTTGGTGACTGCTTCAAAAAAGTCTATCAGGTTTAGGAGACATGATCTGCCTTTTACAAACCCGAATTGGGTGGAGTCCAGAGATTACCAATGTCTTTGTTTATAAGTTCCATGATGATACATTCCATAGCCTTGCACACCAGGCTCGTCAGGCTAAAGGGGCGGTAGTTCTCGGGGTCCGTGGTGGCTCCCCCTTTGTGGAGTGGGATAACCGTCGCTGTGCACCATTCAATGGGCAGAAAGCCTGAGGTGAGGCTATGATTGAACATGGTACTTAGGTGGGGTACCAGTTCATTCTGTAGTTCATGTAGAATGCAGCCTGGGATGTTGTCAGGTCACATGGATGCTGTGTTCTTGACTTCGAAGAGTGTGTTTTTTTACCTGTGCAGCCGTGATTACAGGAACTTTGTATTCTTCCAGTATAAAGATGGGCCCTTTAGGGAGTGAGAGGGGGGTAAAGTTAGCAATGAACCTATCTGCCATGATGATGGCAATATCATTTGGTTCTGTATATTTAGTGCCATTCTGCTGTAACTCAAAGCAGATCTGAGTGTTGCCATTGAGATTCTTGACATAGCTATATAATGCTTTGTGGTTGTCTTTAGAATCAGTGGTGATTTTGTTTTCGTAACTAGCTTTGGAGGATTTTATGAGGGATCTCAGCTTCTTACTGAGACTGACCAGGGAGTCCCTCCAGTCATGGGATTTTACTCTTTTTTGCAACAATTTCTTCTGTTGTAGAGTTTGTTTATGGCAGGGGACCACCAGATTGGCTTCCTTTTTTTGGAGGATAGCATCTTGGTTCTGTTAGGTATAGCACAATCCATGCACTCGTGTAAGTGCTTATAAAGTGCATTTGTGTAGGATTCAACAGTCATACCTCTATTGTCCATCTGCATGGGTGTCATGAAGTTTGCCACGTCTGTTTTAAGTAGCATGAAGTTGGCTTTGGAGAATTTTTTTACAGTGGTTTCCCTAATGGGGGGTGGGATGTGGATGTCTAGGGTGATTAGCTTGTGGTCGGATCTGACCAAAGAGGAATTGACCTCTGGTGTGGAACACTGGTCACCCATGTTGGTAATGACCAGGTCTAGGATATTGCTGCCCCTGATGGGGGTGTGGATAAGTTGATCCAAGGCACTGGAATTTATGTATTCCAGAAAACGTTGAGTAAAAGAGTTGGTACATGAGTAGTTTTCTCAGTTAATGGTGGAGTAGTTGAAATCGCCCATTATTAGGGTGTTGGGATGTATCCTAATATTTTCTAGTGTATCAAGAAATGAGGAGTGGGAATCCTTCGGCATGGTGGGGGATATGTAGCAAGCTACAATTTGGATTGCAGTCTTGCCCAGAGTTAGTTGCACTTGGATAATCTCAGATGCATTATGCTGAGCAATTGGCCTGGAGGTGTGGATATCCTTAATGAATATGGACACGCCGCTGCCTTTAGTGTTTTGGTCCAGGTTAGGAGGCTGAAAGGTGTTGTATGAATTATAGCCTGGTAATGCAGGGGTGTCCTCTGGAGCCTTGAATCAGGTCTCTTTCACTGCACAGATGTCAGTGTTCTCCATTTTAAGGAGTGCCTCTAGTGAGTGCATTTTGAGGTTTAGACTTATATCATTGAGTAGCATTACCCTCAGATTTTGCTTGTTTGTACCTGTTATGGTGGTGAATTTGGCATTTGAACCTTACCTAAAAAAGGCACTATAGGGGTGGTAAGACCCTTAGCTAGTATCCAGAATCCCAAGGGCGACAGGTAAAGGCCATCTCTGGCAAAGCATCATGGTCTGTTGATCATGTCATCCAAGGCAGACAGATACTGGATCCCCTTAGAATGACACCAGAAGCTTAGCCAATTGTTGAAGTCAATCATTCTGTCCTTGTACTGTGGTATCATTCTGGTTGATGACAGGATGCTACTCAGGGCTAGAGTCATACCTGTCTGCCTGGGCTACAAGATTGGAGAGCTCCTCCATGTCTTTTTTCATGTAGTCCAGGGTGGTACATCTCAGGTCATTCACACCAACATGGACAATGACAGAGTCATATTTGTACTTGTTCTGGAGTGAACTGAGTGCATGCATTATGTGGCGGATCCTGGCACCCGACAGGCAGCTGACAGTAACTTTCTCCTTGTTTAGCCTGGTGAGTGGAACATCAGTGTGCCTGACTATAGAGTCACCTATGACTATAGTATTGGGTATGTTGTTATGCCTTTTGGGCTGTGGTTGAGTGGCGCACTGAGTTTGTAGGCTATGTGTCATTTGGGTTGTGTTGAGGGGTGGAGGTTGCTTGCGTTTCTGCTTTGGAGGTCTCTGTTGCTTGAGCAGATTTATTGAGAGCCTCCATGAATGTAGGTGTGTGTTTTGTGTTTCTATGTGTGTGTGCTTTGGTGGTGCAGGTTTTGAGAGACTATGTGACGAATGTGATGTGGTGCAAGTGTTTACCTTCTCCTCTTGACTGTCTAGTCCAGTCTTGGGTGAAGAGAGCTTTGCTTCCAGTTTGGCTATATAAGTGCATCTCTCACAGGTTGTAGTGTTGGATGGTAGGAGGAGAGGGTTGTCTGTGTACATGAGGCAATTGCTGCATTGCCCCAAGATGCCCAGATTCATCAGGTAGACAGGAGAAAACACTGGGAGCTGACCCCTAGACATGCCTGAATAAGTGCTTATTTATTAAGTACTAAAAACTGTTTTCCTCTAGACAAGTAAGGAAAGTTGAGTGCTGTAGTAATTTGTAGCTTATTTAGTGCTTACGAGTTCTGAACAAATGCTGAGCTCAAAGAAACAGATTTGAGTGCTAAAACTAAAAAAAGGCTAGTTGTAACGGAATGTTCTTCAGTCCTTCCCAGTTCACTTTTCATTTCCTCCTTTTCATCTGCCCATTGCCTCTTTTTTCTACCTTCTCTTTCAGAAAAATGATGCACTTTTCTGTAGACTGAAGGTTTTCTGACAGCAATGTTTCCATTCTTAGTCATCTGTGTCCTGTTTAGTATGTATTCTCTTTTTATTACAGACATTAATTAATTTCTTCTTCTTCCTTTTTATTTGTTGTGAACTTCTTCCTTCCTGTCTTTCTTTTTTCTTCTATACGCTCTAAATCCTCAGATTACTGAATGTTTGTATCTTGAATTCCAAAGTTGTCATCGGTAGTATCATGTTTAATAGGTGTTGAGTGATCTTCACTGACAATGGATGCTTCCTTTCCTAAATATGCTCTATTTAGACTTTGCCTGACATTATTTATCTCATTAGTCCAGCCATTAATATGACAGCCTCTGTGGTGCAGCGCTAGCTTTGTTGCCTCACAGCAAGAGGTTCTCCCGTTCGATTCGCTGGGGTCCACCAGACAGGATGCTTTCCCTTGGTGGAGAGGGTCTTGGTTTTATTTGGGATTGCACGATCCATGCATTCTTGGAGATGTCCATAGAAAGCATTTGTGAAGGATTCAGCATTGTGGGATGTGGTTTCCATTGGCCCAGTGGGCTTAAATGATACCATCTCAGTCTTAAGAAGTGTAAAGTCGGCTTTTGAGAAGTTTTTCACTGTAGTCTTTTGTGCTGGGGGTGGAGGTGGAATATGTATATCCAGGGTGATTAGTTTGTGGTCAGATCTCATTAGTGAGGGAATACTTCGTGTGGAGCATTTTGTCCCCATGTTTGTGATGATCAGGTCTAGTATATTATCTCCCTTGTGGGAGAGGTGACTAGCTGTTCCATTGCATTTGAGTTTATGAATTCCAGGAACCTTTGGGCTAGGGTGTTAGGCTAGAATAGTGCACCCAGTCTATGTTAGGTAGTTGAAGTCTCCCAATATGATGGTATTTGGTGAGACATTCATATCTTCCAATGTCTTCAGGAAGGCTGAATGGGGTTCTTGAGATTGGGAGGGTGGTCTGTAACATGCAACCAGTTGTATAGCAGTTTTGCCTACGGTTAGTTGCACCTGGATGGTCTCCGATGCTTCATAGTTGCCACTAACCTGGAGGTGTGGGTATCCTTGATGAATATGGACACTCCCCCTCCCTTTGTGGTTCAGCCCGGGTTTTGGGGCCGAAAAGCATGATACGAGGTAAAGCCTGGTAGCGCTGGGGTGCTCTCAGGAGCCTTGAACCAGGTTTCAGTTACTGCGCAGACATCGATGTTCTCCATACTGAGGAGTGCTTCGAGAGCCTGCATCTTGAGATTTAGACTTCTGGTGTTGAGCAGCATTACCCTTAATTTTTTTCCATTTTTGTTTTCTAAGGAGGTGGGTTCATCTTTTGAGCCTTGCCTAAAAAAGACACTATGGGGGTGGCAAGAGCCTTTGCCAATATCCGGAAGCCCAGTGGTGACAGGTGCAAGCCATCTATTGTGAAGCAGCGTGGCTTGTCCAGCATGTCATCCCAAGCAGACAGACACTGGATCCCCCTAGAATGACACCAATAATTGAGCCAATTATTAAAGCTGATCATCTTGTCTTTGGATTGTGACATCATTCTTGGTGAGGGCAAGATGCTGCTCAGGGGCAGGGTCATACCAGCCTGGGCTATATAATCAGAGAGCTCCTCTATGTCTCTTTTCATGTAGTCCAGGGAGGTACGTCTCAGGTCATTCACGCCGGCATGGACAATGACGGAGTCATATTTGTACGTGCTTTTGAGTGACCTGAGTGCGTGTGTTATATGGCGGATCCTAGCCCCCGATAGGCAGCTTACCGTTACCCCTCCTTGTTCAGCCTGGTAAGTGGAACGTCAGTGTGTCTGACTATAGAGTCACCTATCACTAGTGTATCAGGTGTAGTGTTTGGCCTTAAGGGCTGTGATTGATTGACACACCGATTTATTGAAGTATGTGTTGCATGTGTTATGTTTTGAGGTGGTGGATTTTTGGGTGTCTGCTTTGGGAGCCTCTGTTGTTTTGGTAAGTTTTTTTATTAGAGCCTCTGAGTATGTCTTTGTGTTATTATGTGTTTGATTTGCAGTTGGGGTAGGTCTATGTGTGACTGGGTTTGTTGTGTGTGTGGTTTTCTTCTCCTCCTGTCTGGTCTTGCCAGTCCTGAGTTGAGAGAGTTCAGCCTCCAGTTTGGCTATATAGTTGCATCTCTTACATGTATTTGTGTTTGTTGGGAGGAGAGGGTTGTCTGTGTACATGAGACAATTGTAGCATTGTCTCAAGATTC